>NC_134489.1:94620399-94735152 GCF_040206685.1 Ascaphus truei
AAAAATTGCAATAAAGCCCCATGTACAATTAAAGGGGGTAAATCATCCAAATAGTAAACGCATATAGGATATCACAGACATTAATATTATCACCCATAAACACAGATTAAGTTAATAATAATTCCATACATTTAAGATGAATTAATACCAATTTGTATTAAGCAGAGTAGAACCACATAATAAATTAAACCCCTTTACATGAATGAAGGGGATATGTAATCCAAATAGCGAAGATTATGATGTTCCTTCTTGGGACTTGAACATGTTCCTATTATGACAAGAGGTGGAAACAGACTAAAAATTCTTAATCAAAAAGAGATGTCTTGAATTTTCTGCATGGACAGCCTCCACCCACAAGGTATCAATGTGGATTGGGAGCTGGCCCATTTTTTGTAGACTGTTATTATAGTACCTATTTTCTTTAAACATCATAATCTTCGCTATTTTAAAAATTCTAGATTAAAATTATAAATTCGGGCTTTTATGCCATAATAAAGTTTTTTCCTGCACGCTGCCGCCAGCCTGATATTTTTGCAGTGCTCAGAGTCCTTTCACCTACCTTGTTATCAGCTGCTGGGACGGATGCACGCCACGAAGAGAGCAGTGGAACAGTTCTTTTCTCCCTGATAAGCAGCACACGGCACCAGGAAGGCAGATGTGAGTATCTACATTCTCTGCCGAGAGGACCCGCTGGGAACATGTGACCCGCCAGAGAAGGGACCGCCGGGTGGGACATACACTCCGGTCAGGTTAGAGGTTTTTTTTCCCCCATAGCGGTTTGTCCTTCTACAGTGTCTGGTTACATTTGCTGCCACTATTTGTTTGTCTTTAGTGTGTGATTTGGGGATTAGACAACGCTGCTCGTCAAGCATTGAATCCTGGACTCCCTGAAGACTCCTTTTATTATATAATTAAGTCTTCACCGATGTCATCTTAGAGCACCCTATTAGGGAACACTTCCCTTACCAGGCTATACACAGATGTAGCCACTCCTGATGAAACCGCTATACGGAGAAACGCGTAGAGTGAACCCTGATGAGAGAAGACCACTAAAGGATCGAAGTTCCCCAGAGAGCCAAGCGCAGATGACGTCACTTCCGGTTTGGGTGAGACGCATCATTGAAACGCACGCCGAGGCGAAGGGGGGACTAACACAGCTGCTTTGCACAGAGATCCAATATGTGATCTAAACGCTTGTTATTCTTTTATACATTGTGAGTGTATTGTACATCCACTTACCATTTTAATAGATATTTCGTACAGTCTGCACTATGTCTGTTTCCTCATTTTTTACCTAAGGTCCTCAGTATCCACCTAGATACACTGACCCACCTCTACCACGGGTAGACAGGCTGTCCCTGAAAGATACCTTTATGGGAACAACACTCACCATACACTTGTGAGTACTTAGCACACCGCACTTTAAAAAAAAAAAAAAAAATTTTTTTTATTTATCTACATCACAATACTGCACCATCAGGAAATGTGTTTCTGTTTTACATGACTTTGCGCTTCCCGATGATCTTCACTTCTTCCACGTCCACGGGATCGAGAGAACGACCCCCCCCTCTGGGTTAAGCGGCATTCACATGTTTGTATTAGTATCACCATATTTATATGCACTTGTTTATATAGGAATATAATTTTAGAGCGCCACATTGATATATATTTTTTCCAATTTGCATATTTGGGCATAAACCTAGAAAAATCCAAGGTGGCATGCTACGCTCTGTTTAAATACTTAATAAGTGTCAGTGAATAAAAAGAGAATACACTGGAACTTAATTGGAGTGAATAACAGCCCCCAAAAAAGTGCAAATATAAATACATAAACAACGGTGCCATACAATAATGTGCACAATATAAAAAATAAATGGTGTACTCCATTCAACCTTTGGATAGAGACTTGTTCCTGTCATCTCTTCAAAGTGGAATCTCGAAAAAAGGAAGGGGAGTAAAGGACTGTACTGAAGGAGAGGAAAAAATAAGAACTATAAAGAGCATTATTTCAAATAAAGTGTAGTATTCAAATAGTGCAATAACCTCCAATGGTTATGCTCACAATGGAGTGATGAAATCAGGAATATGGCAAATCTGTCGCAATGTGGTGGATGTTAGGTAATCCCAGCGATCTCAGAAGAGGAATAGAAACACAGCAATAGTGCAGACGGTTGATAACAAAAGTAAACTATAATAAAACCTTCCAAATTCGAGGCTTAAACAAGATAAAGGGCCTCATGCAGAGAGCATCGTTATTTCAAAACTCGCCATTTTTTGTTCAATTTCCCTCAGAAAACGGCATAAAATGGCGAGTTGCGAAAAACGCGCCATTTTTTTATTTCTATGTTTAAAACTCGCCTCGCGGCTGGCGAGAACCTCCATCGTGCCATTTTTAAAACTCTCCGAATGCAGAGAGGTGCGAACGGCAAGTAGTGGCTGTTCGCGCCAAAAAAAGGCGCGATTCTCGCATTTTTGCCGCGCCACGAAAATATGGCAAGATGGCGCTCGCCGCCTATAGTAAAGGGGAAAAAAAAGGCGCGAATTTGTTTTTACACGTTTCTGAAGCGCGCATCTCGCCAATTTAAACTCGCCACACGCATCCATGTTAAACATAGCAGAATTCGCACTTTTCTGCATATGGAGAATAAAACTCTCCAAAAAAGCTACTTTTTATGAAATTCGCCATTTTTAAAATTCTATGCTCTCTGCATGAGGCCCAAAATCTTTAAGGCTTTTGTATAGAATGTGCAGTGTCTTCTGAAGGTCGGGTGAATCGTGATCTCGCCACTCCTCACGGGTCCGTTGCTTCCAACAGCGTCACTTACACTGGCGACACACTTTATTCGAGCTCGGCTAGTCCCACGAATTCGGGTATACCCGGGTGTATTGAGGTTTGTGACTGTTTTCTGCCCGAGTGCATTGCATTATTTTCCAGGCAGGGATTGAAGCATTTTATTCCCGCTGGCTGCAATACTGCACAGTATATATATATATATACTGCATTACAATTCATGAATTTATGCCATCTGGTAGACACGCGAAGCATTGCAGCCTATTAAATCCTAATCATTATCATTTAACAGATCAGCCGCCCGTCAGCCAGGCATGAACCATGGCTGGGAAGGCAAACGCAACGGGGCTTGTCAGAGGTGAGGAGCGGCGCATTCCAGGTATCTGCCAGGTACATACTGGGTATTTGCTCGAATAAAGTGTGTCGCAGCAGTATGGTTCCGGCCGACCGGAAATGAAGGAGAGGCTTCTCCCAGTCCTCTCTACATCTTCTGAATCACTGGTAGGCTCTGTGACTCTACAAGTTTCGCTGGGCTTGTAGCTTCATCAGGACTCATCTGGAACAGCGGATTTCCAAATCCGACGCCCTTAGACACTTGCCTGTGTCTGTTGCCTCCCTCCTGCCGTCCTGCTCCTCCTTCAGAATCCAGCGGAAAATGGTGCCGCGGATGTCACCAACCTGATGTCATGACGTAATTTCATGTCGCAACGTCACGGTTGCCATGGCAACGAGATACCATGTGACATCGTTTGTGACGTCCACGGCGTAATTTGATTCTCAATTTTGAAGTGAAGCAGGGTGGAAGAATGGAGGTGGCCGTCACAGGTAAGTAAGTCCCTTCCCATTAGGTCCGATAGGCCCAAGAGCGCAGCAAGTACAAATGGGGCCGGACATTTTTGCCACCCCAAAATGTTGGCGCCTTGGGCCCGAGCCTAATGGAAAATCTGACAGTGGTCATCTGGTAGAGGACTGGTACTAGCCTCTCCTTAATTTCCTGGCAGCCAGAACCAGAAGTGACACTGTTGGATGCAACCCGACCTTCGAGTGTCACTGCACATTCTATACATATGCCTTAAAGATTTTATCTTTTGTAAGCCTCCTTTTTCCGAGATTCCATTTTGGACATATAATCATCAAGGGGCTGGACAGTGTCCAGTTGTTCTGTCCAGCTCCTCCTTAATCCAAGATTTACGGTCCTTCTGGCTGTAGACGTACCGGGAACAGTCCGTGTTCGGGCCTCAGGTCACCACAAGGATAGTAAGCATGGCGAGATCTGTATACAACTGGAGACACTACTAAATTGAATCACGCGCTCTCTCATATATATATATATATATATATACAGTATATTAATCGAGGACACACTTTGGATAATGGCGGATTAGCCTTTTTCAGACGGATTTGCAGAAATCCACAGACCAAAGGAACTGGCCAATCTGAGGTGAATAAAACATATCTTATTTATACCCCCTGTATATATTGATTAAAATGAAATCAGCAAAACTTGAAATCTTATGTTTTTAAATAAATAAGTTATGTAGTATTAGTTAATAGCGATTTTTAATGCCATTTTTAATTTTTTTTTTTTATTCAGTAGCAGGTTTTTAACCCAACTCCCAAGCAGTTCAAAAAATTTGCAACCCTCTCTTGTTTGGGATAATTTGTTGCAAATGTTGCCAACAGTTTGAGCTCTTAACTGTAACAAGAGATTATGTTACCTTAGTAATTATAAGGATACATTGTAGCTGCTTAGTTGCACTGACTGAAGCAAACATTATGTTAGGCACACAATCAGGATTTTGACAGATTTTTAACAGGAGCACCAAATGATTGCCAGCTTAGGTACAGTAAGAATGTAGAATTATACATTATCACATACTTTACATATAAAAATAATTGTCATTTTGTTAAACATAAGTTTGAAAGGAGTATTGCTGCTTTAAGTTAGAATGGTCGAGCAGTAAAAAAAAATCTACTTTTTGTATCCCTATACCATATGTAGATGTGTGACTCCTATTGGGTTATTCATCATACTGCTATAATGTCGATTGGGCACTTCAATGGGGTTTTTGTGGAATAGTGCTATGATCAGCACTATTGCAGTTGAATGAATAACTCCCACAAAGTACTATATGGGCACTTTTTTTAACACTTGAGTCTCAAGGGGTATACGTTTTCGAAAAACTATTTAATGTTCCCCTGAAGAAATGTAATTACTAAGCAGTAACAATTACCGTGATTCAGCCGGCTTCAGGCGACGCGTCGCTATGGCAACACACGTCAAATGACGTGGCGGCGTTTGATGCTCGTCACCATTGCAACGCGGTCACATGACATCACATGACCCCGCTGCATCATTTGATGCCGGCACTAAGGTAAGGGGGGGCACGAACACTGGGGGAGAGCAGGCAGGGGGGCACAGCACCAGAAGTTTGCGCACCCCTGCACTAAGGAATAGAGATGGGTGAATGTCTTCAAAAGTGCTTGTTCATACTACCAAATCAATAGGTGGCACTGCTTGAGTAGAAGGATAATAAGTTAAACAATGGAAATATTAATTACATTTTTGTAATTTCTGTTTGAGCCACGTGTGCTGAAGTTGGAATATAGTTTAAACCAAAACTGTTGGGTGGTCTTCAGGACTGGAGCTGAGCACCCTTGTAATAGAGAATTTAGAATGTTTACCAATGTAATATAAACAATTGTTTAATCAATGCCTTCAATGTACGTGAAAATGTGGGTGGTATTTTCATAACAAGTGCAATATGACTTGTAAAAATGTTTTACTGTTTACTATTGTTGTCACCAGTTGGGCTAATAAAAGATAGTCATTAGGACTTTTCCGTCTCCTTTTCTTCCCCCTCTCTGCTGTTTAGTGAACTAACCAGTGGCAGATTTCCCTTAGGCACGTTAGGTCCAGCCTAGGTGGCAAAATGTTGGGGTGGTAAATATTTCCAGCCCCATATACATTTGCAGCGCTTTCGAGCCTATCGGGCCTGATGGGAGGGCACTTACATGTGGCAGCCGCCTCCTTGCTGCAGTCCTCCCTCTCCTACCAAATCGCAGCATCAAATGACGTCATGATGTGGCGTTACCATGGCAACGCGATGTCGTGTGATGTCACGTTTGTGACGCTGTGATTCGGAAGGAGGGCGGAGGCAGCCGTCACATGTAAGTGCCGAGGGGCTGTGGATCTTGAAATCCGCCGCTGCAACTAACCATTGACACTTTATATTCCTCTCAAAACTATCCTCTATACAACACTGCTGAGATACCTGGGAAATTAGATCATTGAATATATTATGCATATGTAAATTAGCTTATTTTTCAGGTGTGTTTGCAAGTATCTCTTTAGGTGTTATACTAAATAGGACTCCCCTTCTCTCGCCCCTCTCTTTCTTCCCTCTCTCTCTTCCCTGTCTCTCTTCCCCTGTCTCTCTCCTCTCCCTCTCTCCCTTCCCTATCTCTCCCTCTCTCCCTCTCTCTCCCTCTCTCCCTCTCAGACCCTTTCTCGCATATCTAGTGTAGCGGTCATGTAAAATGGCTACAGTCATCTCTCCTGCTGACAGTAAGGCCTGGTAAGTTGTGGGCATGCCAGCAGTAATTATGGAGGTTTGCCCTCACACCCTGGTGGGGTGCCCTGTGTATGGATGGGAGTAGTCACATGCTCTGACTCCATGGTTAGTGATGTCAGAGGTGTGTCAGCTTCCAGAGTGTACATAAGGCACAGCACTGAGTCTAAAGTTAGTTCTGCTAAGTGGAGGAGGAGTCTGGCAGAAGTTCAAGTTCTAGTACTAGCCTGAGTTACTGAGAGTTCTGGTTATGTTATAGTAACTGAAGAGGAGACTGTGTCCAGGGACCTGGCACAGGGCAGTGATCCCTGCGGGGATAGGGAATCCCTATCTAAGGAGATATACACCTTTTAAAGGGAGGCACTGACTGAACATGAGTGGCTAGATATCTACTGCGAGGGGCAGCTAGCCCACTCAAGACAATAAAGATGTTCTCAATCACAAACCCTCTCGTGTACATGTGTGGAGTGAATGTAAAGAGAGGAGCACCACGGAGGAGTTCCTCAACAGGATCATCCCCATGCGGACGCAGGGACCCTGATGAGGTGGAGGCGCTGCACTGGAACTAGGTGAGACTCAGCACACTACCTCAGCTGCCTGTCTGGACGGGTCCTCCCCACACACCATCATGCGGGAGACTCAGGAGTCCTGTTGCCAACAGGTGCACCACCAGACACTACCACACTGTAATGGGGGCCGGTTAGACCACAGGGGCCAATGTGACATTGGGTGGGTCAGGCCGGTTCAGAAATACCGTTACACTAGTAACAGTGGCTTTAAGTTTCACCTGTTGCAAGAACAAGAATGCACGGATTATTAATTCACAAAACTCTCCACTGAGCTGCACACATTAACTGTACCTTAGTTGTCCCAGATGCCATACACATCTTTATACAGCTTGTCCGAATCCTAAATGTGTAAGAGCGCCTATATGCCGTGTATCAAAAAAGGTTCTTGCATTGACGCACAAATTGGCATATGAAGTCACCCACAATTAACAGCCTACTGCACAGGGGCCATTTCCTACCAGGACCATGAAGCCATTCATGTTTTAGTTAAAGTCCCAGGGGCTAAATGAATATTAGTATACAACGGGCCATCATTTCATAATTAATGTATGCAATACAGATGTACAGTAGCAGGTGTTATTACTCCCGTTATCGCACAATGTTACATTACCACTGGCACAAGTTTTAATGCACAATTTCCTGTGGCTCCCTTCAAGCAAAAGGAGCCGTGAATAACAACGTTATTTCTTTTTCTTTACTTGCTTCTGAATTGCTTTTAGTTTCAACTGGTTTCTAAGCATAGCCAAATCAATATCTCCTGTTCCCATAGCTCCAGTAAGATTAAGAACAATCAGCAAATTGGAGCTGTTGGTACCACTATTTTCCAAACAAAGACATTTACACAGCTAGAATGCTTTCTACCTAGAAAGGAAGGTGTACTAAGGTGAGCACACCTAGGGCAGACAGACAAGGGCTCATTTTACTGTGAGACATCTGCTTGACAATGTTCTTTATTTGTTATATTAACTTGAAATTAATGCTGGAACTTCATGCATAGCCAATGTGCTTTGACCAACTTTAAGAATGACCTGAATTCTCAAAGAAAGTGTGACATTAAATAAATATTAATGTACCTTTAAACTTCGGTGTTGCAGTTCTGTGCATGAATGGATTTCTTATAAGTGCTACAAACCAAAAACCTAAGAAACAAAAAGTAATTTTCTCTGAGATATTCTGCTGGGAGCTGAATGATACATAAATATAATGAAGTGATCAATGCAACTTTTCCCAAACATTCACTATTTACAAGCTCATAAAACCAAGGTTATGACAAATTTGACTGCAAGATTTGCTATTGTAACTCATTCTGGTCGGGCAATAAATAGAATCCATTTTTCTTTACTTCCTATTTCTCCAAATATTTCACATCAATTACAATGTATACAAGGAACAAAGATTAATGTGACAGTCAGATTGTATTCCAGTAAAATGAAAGAATAAACCATTTCTTGAAAATAATTCAAAATGCTTTACCTGAGGCACTGGCTCTGTTTCCTTTCACTGAGTATATAATTAATTCTGCCTTCTTTAAAGCATTAATTTTGTACAGTATTCTTTTCTTTTCATATGTGCAGTATAAGCCATGTTAAGAAAAGTGTATAAATTTGTGTTCAGCTGTGGCAATATCAAACAAAGCAGATAGGTGGATGAACAATTATCCTTTAACCTTTCTCAAGAGCAGAAACAAGGCTTGCCTTTTTTTTTTTTTTTACAAGAATGAAGTGTTATTAATCTGCAGTAATTGTATGCCAAAAACAGGTAAAAATGTGGCATTAAGGGAGAGAAATATAAGCAGCAGAAACTATTTTATGATTCATAGTAAATCTGATTCTTGAGGGGCCATTCCATGTCTCTACTCTATTCTCCCCACAAACTGTATTTAATTATCTTGTAAATGTATTGTAAGAAAAATATAAATTGTTAATCTCTTTTAAATCCAAGTTAATGGGGTGTGCACTTCATGTGCTCTTTACAGAAGTTTTTATCTGTACTCGGTGAAGGTTTTAGTGTGTTGGTTTAAAGATATGAAGAATGCTGGCATACTGACGCTTTTTCGTAGCTACTTTACTAGCCTTGGAAAGGCCTTGGGAATGGTCATCATTTAGCCTATGTCATTTGAAATTACATTTGTGTAAAATGTTTCTTTGATGAGCAACAGAGAAATTGTCTCTCACTTTGTATCCGTTCATGACAATCCCAAATGGAGATTTCATGAAAAGAATGTATTCTGTATCAATAGGTATGAACTGCAAACACGATTCTGTCATTTGAATAGGTAATCTAATTTTACAGTTAATTATGATATACTGATGGATAGCAAGCAAGATTACCAAGAAACAACACAAGCTGAGTGTGTAATGTACTGTATGTATATCGGGAGTTGCTTTACAATATTTGCAGTAGTTTAGGGTCTTTGATTCACTTTTGTGGTCCTGTTTTAGGATTGTTAGAACTAATATCCAGTTTTCGCTAAATTCCAGTTTATTATATAAATGTCCAAAATATGCAACGACTTTAGTCTTTAACCGAATGCAATCGAAAAGTATTTCGTAATGCTGGAAAAAAGATACCTACATCAGCTGTCCTCTGAAATCATTATTTCTCTAACTTTGTTATTGTCTAACATGCGCCAAAAGCATTTTTTTATTCTAAATTCCATGGTATAACCTGCCCAGTAACCTGATCCACCATTTGAAAAACCTGATCCATCAGAGGAAAAACATGAGCAGCTGTGTGTACAGTTGCAGATGGGGAATGGGATTATGGTGGGGTCAGGTGGTAGGTACACTGTCTAAGTCAGGAGTGCTAAACTTCATTCCTAAAGGTCCACCATCAGGTCACTTTTTAAAGAAATGCCTGCTTCAGCAAAGGCCGCTCAATCAAAATGACTGATCCACCTTGAGCCACCCTTGCTGAAGCAGGGATATCCTTAAACCTGTCCTGTTAGCGGCTCTTGAGTAGAGATGGGCACATTTTTTTGCAGCTTTTGATCCGCCTCAGATCAGCCGGTTCATTTGGTCAGATTTCCGTTGATCAGTCTCAAAAATGGCGACTCTCGTTTTGCGTAATTTTGTATTTTTTTTAAACACCACCTATCCATCCGTGGATTTAATTGTTAAAATCGCAAGCGGATTGCGGAATCTGCGGATGAATTGTTAAAATCCACCAGCGGATTGTATCCAAAGGCGGTTTTGGATTAATCCACGTGGATTGAAAATGTAACAATCTGTCGGCGGAATTTACACCCCGGAACGGATTTTGAATGGCAAACTCGGGGAATTCCGGGAAACGGATTTGGGCTGGTTCACCCATCTCTCCTCTTGAGGAGTTGAGCACCGCTGATTTTAACTGTTAGCCTAAGTGCCCGGTTGCATGGCTGCTCCATGCACGCCTTGTGTCCTGGCGGCGCATGCAAAGCTTTAAACTGTGATCTGCGGTCTGTAGAGAGGGATGGGAGGTGCAGGGGGCATGGCCTAAATGGAGGGTGGGGGGGGCACAGCTCAACAGCTCAAAGCACTGCGCTCCCATTGGTCCAAGCTATCTGCCCTCGTATTGGCTCTCAGCGCACCATGTGACTGGGTCACCACAGGGGAACACAATTGTGTTGTCTCCGCTGCTGGCTGCTGCTCCACCGCACTGCGTGAGCCAACACGCAAGAAGACACTGGGGCCTGCCTAATTGAAGTTAGTGACTGGTGTGCGGACCGCCGCGTACGCTGCCATCACCACCGTGGAACCTAATGAATTGGCTCTGGTAGGACAGAAACCAGCGGCAAGGCAAGTCCTACTAGAACAGACTGAGGCAGGCCTCTCTGCTTGTCTAATAATTGAATCTGATGCCACTACAAATAAACAAATCTAATCTCTCCAATAAATATTAATTAACTGCAAACTCTCTAAGCATTCTTTAGCAAAACAACTTTACAGTTTTTCCTGTTAACAATATGACTTTAATGTATAAACAGCAAGATCACTATGAAATTATACTTGTAACAGCATGAGTGAAATGTAGATATGGCTTAATTTGGTCTTATTTTAACACACTGCATTCTCATGCAAATAGTAGAGAATGGCTTTTTCTTGTTAATTCAGATACTTGTCATTAGTGAATATCACATTTACTGCATTGCAGCGATCTCATTTGACATGGAACGCTTCCATTTTACAGGCTGTTTTACATAAGCTGCAAAACTCTACTACGTATAATGAAAATGAATTTGATTAAACTGAATAATTGACTTGTCATGCATGCTGATTTTGGAGATCAAAGCAGGAGAAAAGTACTATTTTTTGCGCAATTTAGGTTTTAAGTTATATTTTTTTATAGCCTTGATTTGTAATCAACATGTTTTGAATTTCAAATTATATCATGACCAGGGAGGTTCCAGGCGGTTCCCCTCTCCCCTGCCTTGTACCCACATGTAACGTACAAATAAAGACAGGAGACGGGAACTGGAGGTAAAATGGTCGCGCGCCAGCCTTTCTGCCCCGACTTCCCCATAAACCCCCCGCGCGGGCAAATGCTACCCACCCACAGGACAAATCCAGAAGGAAGCAGCCGCCGGGAGCAGAGTCAGGCACCCACCGGCCATCGCCCCCTGTCCCCCTGCGCCGAAACTTCAACTGCGGGGGCAGACCATGAAGCGCCAACCTTGGCCGCCCTCCCCCTTTGGGCCTACCTCTGGGCCGCAACCATTAAGAGCGACTGCACTAGCATATACATGCATATATATCCACCTACTGGGAACTCCTCCCCTATGCTGAGGAGGGAGGTGTGGGGGCGGGCCAGCGAGGGGAAGGCCAGACCCCCCTGGTCATGAAGCCTACCCGCCTATGGCTAGGGAGGCCGCTTTCCTTTTTATGGAAAAGAAACTACCATCATTCTGTATATGAGCATATACTTCTATCAATTGCAACAGAACTTAAAATCTAATTAACTATTTGGTATGTTTCTGTGAGTTGATTAGGCAAACCCTCCCCTTAATTAATAGTCAAATGCATGTGATCAGAGTATTTATGACAGTCTATCTTGGCTGTGAGACATATGGTTATGTGTAACATCCAAGTGTCACTTTTAAGGTGTCTGTAGAGTTAATTTTGGAGTTTAAATTGGAGGTGAAGATTAGAGGAAGATCTGGACTCTGCACAACAACAACAACAACTTTGCAACTGTGAGAACTTGACTTTCAAAATGCTGTGATAATTTGTACTCTTCCTATCCTCCAATAACTGAGAAGCGTCTCTTCCTGCAACTCACTATGCCCTCCCTATTGCCTTTAATGTTTACTGTTTACTGTTTCCTCACTCCTTTGTGAACGTCTCTGTTCTTTCCAACTTCCCCACTCCCAACTGCACCATTATTATACACCTCTCCCCCAACAACTTTCTTACCCCTCAATAAAACCCCCACATAAATCCTCTATTCACCCCCTCCATCTACTCCTTCCTGCTGCTGGGGATCTCCCTTAAGCCTGAACCCAGACATACAGTACACATCTGATCTCACCCATGCCTCCCTGCCATCTCTTCCCCGTAGATGGTGTTAACCTTCTGTTTTAATACTAACTAACCTTAAAACTCGCCCCACAAATCAAGCATCCCAATAGCCCGCACTCATGGCTATTGTCCCACACCCACAGTCACTCCTACCACCCATTGGGGCCAAGCACTGCCTTCTACAGCACTTATTCCCTCATCTGCTGTCTGTAATTCTCCCATCATTCCACATAGATTGTAAGCTCTTCGGGCAGGGATTTCCATTCCTATTGTCTGATTCTGCTGCACTTATTGTATTATTATAATTCCACGTACTTTATTCTTTGTGAAGCGCTGAGTACACTTTTGGCGATATATATATATATATATATATATATATATATATATATATATATATATATACATATACATATACATATACATATACATATACATATACATATACATATACATATACATATATATATATATATATATATATATATATATATATATATATATATTGTGGTGCCGTCGCTGCCCTCTAGGGGCTAGAATGGGGCAGTTGTGGGACTTTACAGCTCTCATAGTGTTAATTATTCTGGACAGGTCTGTGCAGCTGTGAGTTAATGAGCTTATTAGCCTAGCCTGTATAGTCAGGAAGTGATACAGAGATTCCCCCCCCCCCCCCATGCTGCCAGACACACACTGTTGAGAGTTATACAGACAGGGTGAGAGAAGCTGCTGTAGACTGATCTGAAAGGAGACCTGCTGCAGGTACACTGGGTAAAGTGGGGAAAGAGTTTAGTTCTCCCACGACTAGTTAGGGACTAAGCAGTATTAGTCAGTACTCCTGGAAGGAGTTAGGTCTTTTATTTCCGTTTTGTGTTATGAGTTAACCCTATACCTGCTTTATACCCTGTAAATAAAACCCTGCTTAGAGTAATACAGTGTTTCCTGCCTTTGATCTGGACAAAAGATCCGACGCTGGGACTGAGACGTCACAATTGGTGGAGAATGCGGGCAGTCCACAAGGCAGTGAAAAGGGAAAATGGAGGAATTTCTGACCTCGCTTCAGCACAAGCAAACGGAACATTCTGCAATTTTAATGCGGGGTTTGCAGCAACTGGCAAAGACCCAAGAGGAGATGGCAAAATCCTATAATGAGGGTTTACTACAGATGACAAAGTCACAAACTGAAAGCACGGCGGCGTTAGTACAGCAGATGGCTCTGTCCCTACATCGGACACTAAAAGAAGAGCAAAACGAGGTGCAACTTCGCCTAAACCAGGAGCTCCGAGCGTTGGGAGAGAAAATTACCGCCCAGCCTAGAGTGGCCCCACAGGTCGCTCACCAGGTAAAAACGCACCTCATTCAAAAAATGACGATGGACGATGACATTGAGGCGTACCTGTCAATCTTCGAGCGCACCGCAGTACGCGAAGGGTGGCCAGCTGAGGAGTGGGCGGGAATAATTGCTCCCTTCCTGGGTGACTCACAACAAGCCTATTATGACTTAGAGCCCGAGCAAGCTAAAGACTATGACACACTGAAGGCGGAGATTATGGCACGGCTAGGGGTCACCCTCGCGGTTCGGGCTCAACGGTTCCATTCCTGGCATTATGATTTAGAGAAGACACCCCGCTCTCAACTCTATAACCTTATACACTCTGCAAGGAAGTGGCTCCAGCCTGAGGTATGTTCCATCGCTGCAGTTGTCGAAAGAGTCGTTATAGACCGGTTCCTGAGAGGCCTCCCCCGCACCATCCAGAAGTGGGTGAGCCAGAGTGACCCCAAAACGCCGAACAGTTAGTCGCTTTAGTCGAATATTACTTGACTGCCGAAGAGATGTCCAAGAGCTCAAGCCCAGATGAGTGTGCCGGTTCTCGCTTCCTGCGCTCCAGGAGGTCCGATAAGACTGTTCAACTGAATAGGAATCCCCAAGGACTCACTGACTTGCGTAAGGGAGTAGGGAATCCCACAGCACCTAGGAGGGACTCTGGTCTCGTTGTTCCCAGTAGACTGGAGACCAAACGCCGACCCAGTTTTGGAAGGTATATAGAGTGCTACAGATGCCATGAACTTGGACATGTGGCCGCAGTTTTCCCTCAGAACGCGGAATCAATGGAATGTAACTTTTCTGTGGGGCATCAGGCGCACTGGGTTTCTACGGTTCAGCACAGATCTTGCAGTTCAAAAGAGGATGATGAGGACTCCTATGTGGCCCCGCGGAATGGACAACCTCCGTGTGCAACAGAAGCTGCAGGGAAAGGTTACCCCGTGGTATTAGAAAAGACCAGAGATGGACTACAACACAGAGCGCTTGGCGCAATCGTCACAGGAGTGACTACTAGCCTTGGCATGACAAAGGCTACCGATACCGCCATAAGCAGAAATCCAAGTGAGCCAGACCAAAAGACTGTTGACTGGAAACGGTTCTATCAGGCGTCCCAACAAGACGTTCAACGCCTCATCGGCAAGCAAGAAGTTTCTCAGCGAAAGGTCTGCACGTTAAAAACAGAGCTGGATAAACTAAAGCAACAAGTGCTACAGGAGCGACTGAGTACCCAGTGGGTCCCCGCCGAGCAACATGATGAGCTGAAGGCCACCCTGAGCCTTACAAGAGCATCACTGGAAGCGGAATATGAAAAAACTAAAAATGTCCAAACCTTGGAATCTGAAAAACTGAAGTTGGATGAAAGACTTCTAGAGCTGAAGCAGATAACTGAACACACGTCCCAGCAATTCACAGCTATAAAGGAGGACAACCTCAGGCTGCAGAAAGAGCTGGAGAAGCAGAGAGCCTGCTCCATCACCAAAAATCAGAACTCCCAGGAGAAAGAGGCATGGGAAACAGAAGCAGCAGCAATCCTAGCGACAAAACTACAGAGATCCAAAATCTGAAGGATGCGCTGACACAAACCCAGAGCAAGCACCGGGAAGAGATGAAGGCCCTGAGAGGAATTGAATTGGCAGCTGCCTTGAGCCAGAAAAGAAGCATAGAAGGACAGCTTCAAGACCTGAGGAAGGACCTGGAGTTTGAGCGTGCTGGCCGCAAGAAGGCAGAGAAACAACGGCGTGACCTAGGCAAAGAGCTCGAAGCTCTGATAACGGAGTGGGACACTACGCTGGGCTCTATTATTGCTCGGCAGGAGGTCTAATGAAGAAAACCTTTAAGAGGAGGTGGATGTCAGAAACTCCTAGGGGCCTACAGGGGTAATACCTGTCCCACTCCCCTAACTCTCCAAGTCCCCTAAGCCTCACTAACAACTAACTTACTAACAGTGCCTGCAGCAGACACCCTGCACACACAGTCAACCTGCAGACAGCAACATGCAGCCCTATCACACCGCACACGCTGTACACGCTCTCACACCTAAGGGGCAGCCTTCCTATCTCGGGCCGTCCCTTATCATTTACCCCCTACCCTAACAGGGATTTGGGGTCTGCCTGGGACTTGGGGATCCTAACCTGGTGCAGGAGCCACTCGCTCCCTGCATCCTTCCTTCCCCTTCCTGCTCCCAACTCCAACTGACGTGACACTAAGCCCGCGAAATGTATCAATCGGGCTGTCTGGGAATCTTCCAGCCCTATTGGCTCCTATCAGGCACCTGGTGCCTGTCTCCCTATGCCTCCTGGGAGTTGTAGTCCCAAGGAGGCTATATCTGTATTGGGGCCGTGTGTGCACTTGCCCTGCGCATGCGCGAACGCCTAATGGCCGCCGCAACCTTTTCCTCTTCTTCCCTACCCTCGCGCGACCTCCTAAGGGCTGCCTTAGCTTTCTACCCCTATCTGCGCATGCGCAATCCCTGCGCATGTGCGAACTATCGCGCAATGGCGGCGCCCTATTCCCCGAGCCGCCGGGACCTCGGCAACGCGATCGCGGCCCTGGCAACCGGCCGCATCAGGGAACAGCGCACGGCTCCCTGCACTAGCCCCCACTCTCGCTTTCTGCCGGCGGGTCCGTCGCTGGCTCCGGCGGCACCCGCAATCGCTCGCCACGCTACAGAGAAGGTCAAGGAGGGTTAAACAAACCCGGGGCTACATATATATATATATATATATATATATAGATAAAGACTTACAATACAAAGACATACAATATGAACAGAATTCCTTCAGCATTTAGCATTTAAAATTCAAGTTATATTTGGAATGTCTGATATCTTGAAAGAAGATAAAGATAATTAATCTTCATAGAAAAAGACAAAATGCTTTTGTGGCATAGCTTATCTCCTTATCTATCAGAATAAAATGCCTGCAGACCACACATGATCAAAGGATGAGATGTTATCTTTGAATTGCTGTAACATTTTGTGTTGTTCCATATTCTCTAGCACAATGAAGAGAAGGAGCATAAACATAAAAAAAAACTCTACTCACCAGACAAAAAAGGGACTCGACAAATTTTAAGGAAGCACACAAATAAATAAATATCCTATCCCTTTCTAAGGGCTAACTCACTTTCCCAGTCCCTATCTGCAGGGCTCGGGGGGATTAGTTTATTTCCTCCCTATGACCCCAAAGTCCAAAGAGGTACCTGTAAGCCGGGTTCCATTTGCCAGTATCTGTCCATGGGGGAAGCCACCCTCTGGCAGGATCCAGGGTCTGCTGTGCCCTGAAATAGATGGTCTGGTTCCTGTGTCTTGAAGGCAGCACAGTCCTTCTATGCACAAGACAATGTTTCATGTTTCTGTGAGTGCTGGGGTGATTCGTTTAATTTTCTTTTAATTCATTATTTTGGATTCCTGTTACACACTGGGCTCCCTTAAGGGGCGGAATCTTTGAAGACACTCCAGTATATTAGCATAGCCATTACTGTTCATGGACAATCCCTTTGATAAAGTTACATTTGTTGTGACGAAACGCGTCAGGGACGTACCTTACGACATTACGTCATCACGTCATCACGTCGCGTGCACACTTTACGGCCAGAGTGTTTATGATGCATTATTGAGACCTACTCCACTACCATATTACATGGAGAACTTCTAGTGACCGTTCGAAAGGAAAAAAGTTGTCGGGTGCCTTGTTTCAGTACTGCTGTTGGACTGCTAACCTGCTACGAGACGTTACCTGCCTCAGTGGTGATTTTATCACAAATTGCTTTTTATACACTTGTACATTGTGAGTGTTTGTAATCCCCCCACATCCCCTTCCCTACATTAAATGTTACAGTGTTACACTATGGGGTGTGCGCTCTCTGTCTTTTTGTTCATATAATTCTTTATGACAAGAAAGGTTTGTTAGAATGCTCAAATACCCAGCTGTACAATGATTGATCAATCCCAAAACACAGGTAGGTGTATATCATGAATGTGAGTTAGGGGTTCATGCAGTAAGTGGCGAAAAGGCACTTCTCGCCACTTTTCCGCCAAAAAAGCCTATCCGTATTCAGTAACGGGCGAGAAAGTGGCGAGATTAAAAAAAAACGCCAGTTTTGCTGGCGGTTTTTTTTTTCTCGCCGGTGGCGGGGCGAGAAGGCACTTTCCGCCAAAAAATCCAACTTTTTCAGCCACCCTGTATTCTAGTAGAGGCGAGTAGCTAAGCGGAGCTATTCGCCTCTCTAGAATGGTGTTTTGTTGGCGGATGAGGGGGTTAAAGAGCCGTGCCAGGTTTATTGTGGGTAGCGGGGGTGGGTGAAGGGGATATTTGGCCCTTGTTGTTTGTTTAGGACTTGCGGGGGGGTTGCGGGTGCACTTAACCCCTTCACGACCGTAGCAGTATTAACCGCTACGGTCATGAAGGGGTTAAGGCCTCCCGCTACCCACCCGCAAGCCCTAAACAAACACCGTTGGGGCTACCCACAATAATAAAAAATACACACACCAGCCCCACACTAACTAAATAAATATATATATAAATATATATATATATATATATATATATATATATATATATATATATATATATAAATATATATATATACATGACCCCAACAACACCTATACCCCCCTAACATACAGTATAGTAATGGGCACAATGACCATGTGACAGAGGCTTTCAATGACGTCACATCCTTTCTCCCCCAAGCCTCTATCACATGGTACTTGAACCAATCAGAGTAGGGATAGACTTCCCACGCTCTGATTGTCTGCCGTACCATGGGAGTCCGGCCATGTGTCTTTTCATGACGTCATCTTAAAGGCAATTGCAGCAAAGCCATTCTGATTGGCTGTGCTGTCATTGCCTTTAAGTGACGTCATCATTTTTTTTTACATCGGCCAAAACACATGGTTTTCACGGCCCAATCAGGGCCATGGGAACCATATGACGAAAATGTGACGTCATAGGCCTTTAAAAGCCTATGTCGTCTCATTTTGAAGCCAGACGCCGAGGAGGAAGGACCTCCTCTGAAGAAAGAAGACCAGGGCGTGGCACCGGACGGCAAGAAGACCCCGGAAGAAGGTAGACGAATACAGATGAAGATGGATTACAACTTGAAGACCCCTGGATTGTCGTGTTTTATTATTTTAATGTTTATTATTTTAGGTTTTTTTATTTTATGGGTTCCTGTTCGTGGATTGGTTCGTGAGTAAGCTGATCAACGGGAGTCGGTGGGGGCAAGTAATGGTAAGTTAAATAAAGAAATGTATTTGATGTTAATGTGTTTTTTTTTGCTTTTTCATGTCTTCATTTTTTTTATGCATATCATTTCTTGCCACTGTATGTATGTATGTATGTATGTATGTCTAGAGAGATATATACATACAGGGTAAGAAATGATAGAGTTGTTAACGCTTGATTTTCTGTATTGTAAATCATTGTGGCTATGCTGCTATGCATAGATGTGTGTTAAATGTATTTTATTATTAGAAAGATGTAAGTTTTGGGCTTTATGTTGTACTGTAGGTTATGGAGAGGCTTGCTATAGTATATTGTAATTGTTGGTGTCCTTTTTTGTATGTTTTGAACTTGTTCTCTGTTACGATAGCTATAGTTAATTGTGTAATTGGTATGGATGGTATTTTAATTGTTTAGGGATGTAATTCATGTCTGTTAATTCATTGATGGTGACTTTATTTGCTGACATAATATACTTCTTGTGATGTCAGGCTATTTGAGTTGGATTACTGTATTGTTAACATTGATTTGCAGCGTGTACATGTAGTTTACATGTTATGCTACATGTATACACTGTAAAAGCAATATTTTAAGTGGTATTTGAGGCTTCAGATTGAATGATTACTTGAGATTTGTGTAGGAAATTGATTTTTAATTCATTGAGGATGTTATGCATAAGTGGTGTTGCCATTGCAGGATGGCTTCACCCCTTAATTACCTTTGAGGTTAGTACCCGAAAAGGTGATTAAGGGGTTCCTTGGTATGTTAATGTAATTGAGATGTATTGGCTATTTATTATTTTGGCAACGGACCCCAAGGATGATGCTGGCGACGGAGCCTTCTTTTGATGAGGTTAGTAGAATTTTCTTTACTTTATTACGGTATTTAATGTGTTTAATAATGGCCAAATAATGTATTATCCCTATGTGGATAATAGTTATTTGGCACATTATTGTACTGTATATGCTGGGGGAGGGGGTATTGGCCCCAAGGGTATTTGGTAGGACTCCCCTGTGGGTAGTGGGTGAGGGTGGTTGGGGGGGTTAGTGGGGGAGGGTATGTGGGTGATGGTGGCTTAACCCCTTAATGTCTGTAGCGGTTAATAACTGCTATGGTGATTAAGGGGTTAGGGGACATTACATTGGATGTTTTTATTCTTGTGTCTGTTTTGCAGAAGCGGATGGTGCATGGGCATGATGAAGATGAAAATGGCCTTCATCGTGGCAGCCGCACATGGGTGAGTGCTATATGTATTTAATGTCTTTATTGTTGTGTATGTATTTTAAATGGACAACTGCACTATTATCCATTTGTGGATAATAGTAATGTTGCCCATTACTGTATTGTATGTTGTGTATTGCTGCTATGTTTATTGGGGGCATTTGTCCCCAATAAACCTGCTATTATGCGTTAACCCCTTCATTACCTTAGCGGCTATCCGCTATGGTAATGAAGCAGCATTAATGTATTTTAATAATATTGTACGGGAGCAGGGGGGCCCCTGAGCTGAACCGCATTTATTTGTGGCTCAGAGACCCCCTGCTTCCCGAGTTACAGGCCCCGGTTTGGGGCATCGGTTACAGTGTGGACGCCATGTTTGTTGCGGGCACGTAACCTATGGGGCGCTATAAATATGGCGGTGACACTGCCCATCCGATCACACATACCGGGGCCTGCAACTCGGGAAGCAGGGGGTCCCTGGTCCACAAAGTGATGCGGTTCAGCTCGGGGGACCCCCTGCTCACTGTACAGTATTATTAAATAAATATTCATGCTGCTTCGCTACCGTAGCAGATACCCTGTAAGGTAAGGAACGAGTCTTTATTAATATGTGTGTTTTACTCATAGTGTAGATGTGCAGGGGGTCTCCGGAGCAGAAACGTTTTTATTTTAGGTCCGGGGACCCCCTGCTTCCCGAGATACAGACCCCTTTATGGGGTGCCGGTATCCCTCTGCTTTGTTTACATGCCGCGGTCACGTGTACGGGACCTTTAAATGCAGAGGGATACCGGCACCTCATAAAGGGGCCTGTATCTCGGGAAGCAGGGGGTCCCCCGACCTGAAACCAATGCGGTTCAGCTCCGGAGACCCCCTGCACATGTACACTATCAATAAAAGTTGTTTTAAAAATAATTTTTATTGTGCTGATGTTTGCGCCGAGAGAGCAGCGGATCTCTCTCTGCTGCAAACACAACTCGCCAGGGGACGGCTTCTCGGCAGTTTCTCTCCAGGCAGCCGTCCCGCCACCGGTTACACGCCATTTCATCAAATGGTGGTGGCGCATTCATTCGCCAGGGATTCGCCCCTTACAGCATACAGACAATTTAACTCGCCAAAAACATGGCGAATTCCTAAAATGGCGAATGCATTTTTTCGCTGCTTACTGCATGATACCCTTATTCCATAAAGCGGAATAAAGCCATGAATCCCTGAAAACCGAAAGCAGATGAGAGACTCACCACAATCAATTTCATTGGGGGCAATAATATAGCATAAAGGCAAATAGACTCACGGACACCTCCTTGTTTGGATGACGTGCTGCTGCTGTTAAATCCAAGGTAGATGCGAGAAGAGTAGAGCACCATCAAGAACTGGAGTCAGGAGGGGATCCAAAAATCTTAGATTTTTTTTATTATTTGGACCCCCTCCTGACTCCAGTTCTTGATGGTTTTCTACTCTTCTCGCATATAAATCTTTATGCTCTGCTGTTTTTAGGACAGGTACAGTGTCTGGGAGTGTGGCTGGGTCAGACTCAACCTCACTAAAATCACCACAGATTTCTCTTCTTTCGCGCGGTCCCACCTTTTTGCAGAAGAAATCCACTGCTTCCAGGTGAGTAGACTTTTTACTTTTGGGCATTTTCAGGTTCTCGGTGGTTCCCCTGCGTGTTTCCGTGTTTGGCGGTGCCTGAGACCATTTTTTTTTTCGGATTTTGCCTTAGCCGGATTTGGAGCCAATAAGCCCCTAAGTTTGATGCACATTCTAAATGATTTTTTGTTCAGTTCCTAAAACTATAATAGAGAATTTAACAGGCAAAGTTCCAGTCAAATGAAAATTACTTTTAGTAATTGTTTGAAATACTAACTGCAATGCTCAACTTCCACATTTCCTTCACACTGCCTGGAAACAGATATTTCGTGGTAAAGAAGATATTTATGGCATCTCTAACAAACAGAAAGAAATATTTTTTTTCCAGAGGCATTCTAACCTGCAAAGTATTTCTCTGGAGAACAATAACTACTACCAAAAGACAGAAGGTATGTTTATTATACCTTTGAGCATTTTATTCAGCCCTTTTTCCAAATGTGCAAAATTGACATCTACATTTGACATTGGTTTGTAATTATTAAATCTTGTCATAAATATATGTAATTCTTTCAGTTAGTTCAGAACGCCACTGAATTACTATTGTGCAAAAATAAAGTTGTACTTATGAAGGACAAACACTTGCATCCTGTTAGTACAGACACGTTGGCATAATGTGAACATATAATGAGCATATGCATGTGTGGAAGGGCAGTGAACGTTTGTTGTATACCTAACATAAAATATTACAGTCTGTACAATCAGAAAATAATATTTATCAAGTAAAAATCAATAGAAATATGTGTACCCAATAGTACACTCCGGTGTACCGGTGACCTGATTTTTTTTTAGGTGCCGGCGGTATGACGTTCTGTGACAGTGTAGCGCTGACAGTGTACTTTACAAAAGAGACAATACAATAACAGGAATTATAATACAATAAGTGCAACAAAGAAAATCAACCAGTAGAAAAGGAAATCCCTGCCCCAGATAGCTTACAATTTAAAGGGTTTGTTGGGAGACTTACAGAGATTGCAAGGGAGGGAGTAAGTGCAATATATTATTTTTATTATTATAATTTACTTGTATCCCACCAACATATTCCATAGTGCAGTATAATAAGGTTGGAGGATGAAAAAACAGTAACAAACATAACCATACATTGTTACAGTAGGTAAGGAAGTCCCTGCCCGAAGGAGCTTTCAATCTATAATGAAGGGTAAAAGGGAAACCTTGAGGTGAGAAAGTTGGTGTGTTTCCAATAGCTTCTTGTTAGTTGAAGGAGTTGGCGTTGGGGAAGAAGTAAGTGGGATTGTGCAGAGGTAGAGCTGTAGGAGCAGAATAATGAAGATGGAAATACATCAACATGCATCTGAAATACTTTACCCAAGCCAATAATCAAGCAGCTGTAACAGTAGCGAACAGCAGGAAATGGTGACACCATTTGGCTGATGCCTTTGGGGAGACTCGGGTGTTATGTCCCAGTGATGCCATCTTACAGTGTATATTAAACTGTGCTTTTCACATTGTATAACTTTCTTTTTAACCTGCAATGCTATGTACCTATTAGGTCACCAGGTTTTATATAATTCCTATAGAGTGCAACTTCATATACACTGGAACTGCAACATACTGCAATTCAGGTCTTAGTTTGCAATCATCCTTTATATTATTTTTTACTCAGGATTATGTCAAATGTAAGAAACATTCACATCAAGTTCCTGACATAGAGTGCAGGTTATTATCCAGGGATGTGAGAGTTGTGACAGATGTGACATATGACCAATGGAACCTGGTTATTTTATATTTTTGGGTGCAAAGAAAAGAGAAAAATATGGAGCACTAAAACACAAACTGGTGCACATACCGCAGCGCAAAAACAAATATCTTGATACAATTAGCATGATATCAAATATTCTTCTTTGTTCCAGTTTAGCTTTAAAACTGCTTTGATACAACTTCATGATCAAGAATAAGCTAACAGCACAGAAATGCCCACAAAAAATGATTGAACAAACCATATATCAAAAACTACAATGTGTCAATCATAGATAATAAGGGCAGAAAACATCTGCAAGAATGTGTGACCAAGGTAATCAATATATACTGTATATATACACTATATATCCTGCCAAGTAATTGACGTAATACTATAAATGAGGAGAAGACACTTGTATCACCTCCAGTTAGTTTTAACAGGTGACATTGGATCCTCCTGAGAGTACTATATTTGTGCAGAATGAAAAACTCTGACCTACAAACCTGTAGTGGGGATATGATTACTATAGACAGTCCTTTAGGATGTACACACACATTCTGCAATAAGAAATAAAGCAATTCCAAAACTCTGTTTGGTGCCTGTGTATAGGTGGAGTCAACTTCTATGGCGGTGATCTGGTCAAACGATCATCAGCTGTTCAGTGTTCTCAAAAAAGGGTGGAAAATATCATAGTGCGATCTGTGTAATTCATGAATTTATGAGAATCACACTTACATACAAGCGCAACAAATCGGTCATGTAGAACTAAATTTGTAATCAGAGTCTCTGATTACTGCTGCCCGATGCTGTTCCACGAGGTGCTTACTCAGCGTTCCGGCATCTCTCCAGTTGGTGAAGCTTCCGGTTCCCCGGTCACGTCACTTCCGGCTATTGGAACACAGGCAGTTGGAATGCAGAGGCACTGGACATTCACACGGTACAGCAGGGAATGGCAATGCTGGTGACTCTACGCGTTTCGCACGTACTCGGCTTTGTCATGAGTCATACTTTCTGCGTCTGATGACCCTTTATAAATAACGCCTTCTTTATTCCTATTGGTCACAGTGTTCTTTTGCCAGTGTGTAATTACAAAGCATTGATACATAATATATACAATACGGAAAATTACATATATTATCCATTTGATATAGCAATGAAAAAATGTAAATATATAATTTAGACATATTATTAAAAGGTGGGGAACTTTATTTAGGGATTTACAATTAATAATACAAAATACTAAAAATGTATTAGATTAAGGAGAATACTCAATATAATCAATTACTAATTTATAAATTGATAAATGTTTAAAAAATTATAAACAAAAACAGAAAGGCCAGTGCAACATACAAAATGACACAACATATAGTACAATACCTCAGTGCTTATCTGCTCATGAGTAATAGTCATTTAGTTAAACCCTTTAGCTAAAAGGTTATAAGCCTGCAGCCACTTCACAGCATGACCAATCTGCAGGTCCTAAAACTACCTGGCACAATTCTCACGTACCTCTCTTTTCTGCTGGAGGGAGAAAGACCATGATGGGTCTGTGATTCACAGGATCATGCTAAATACCGCTAATTGGAAAGTCGGGCAGGGCGAGCTTTAAACCATGGGGAGGAGGGCCACACCTCCAAGCAACAACAGCTGCATAACCCATCAAGCTCCAGAACCCCAAAACCCACCCTCACATCATATATACAACATATATATATATTAGTGTCAAAAAGCAGTGCTACTGAGCGTGGCAAGATATACAAACAAAAACAGAAAGGCCAGCGCAACATACAAAAGTGCTAGTTATAACAAGTGCAAACAGTGATTACTACCAATATTGTATACACACCTACAGATGCAGGGACCCCTGCTGTGTTAATCCGATGAGCCATTAGTAATCTCACGGAAATGTTGAGGCATTTACTGTGAGATGCCTTAGTTTTTACCCTGGCAAGTTTTCGGATACTGGTGGCTGCATCTGTATGTCCAACACTGAAAATTATATGTCCATGAGCTGCCTAAAAGGTCAAATGATTTTCTGGGGAAATCAGAGACAGATACACCAGCAAAAAATGACTTAAGTGGCACTGGACAAATGCAAAGCATCAAAGGTAATGATCTCAATCAAATGAGAATGGTTTGTAAATTCAAACCCAACGTGGATGGATCCTGGGAGTGCTGCTCAGCTGTGAAAATGTGAGAAATAGCTTGGTCATTAGCCAGGTAAGCAGAAGTCGTCCAGTCTTTCTGAGGAGTCCTCGCTGGTAGCTTTGCCTGCTGCAGACGTTCTGTGTGGTTTCTCCATTGATCGAGTGCATAGCTGGCTTTCTCCGGATGACGTCATCTGGCAGCTTATGACTGAGCTATTTCTCAAATTTCCACAGCTGAGCAGCACTCCCAGGAACCACCCCACTGGGTTTCAATTTACAAATCATTCTCATTTGATTGAGATCATTACCTTTGATGCTTTGAATTTGTCCAGCGCCACTTAAGTCATTTTTTGCTGGTGTAGCATACATGATTAATGACAAGACACTCGACATGTGAGTACCCATCTACAGTATATTTGCTCTTTATTCGACACTGAAGAACAGAACTGTGCAATGTGCCTTTTTTTTTTTTGTTTCCTTCTTTAATCCAGACCCTGGCAAAGTAAAGAACCTGGCTGAGTAACCATAGATTTCCTGCAATACCTGAGGTACAAGCATAAAACTCAAAAGAGTTATATTGTGAGTTCAAACGCTATAGATTTACTAAGATCTGTTTTATATTTGAACGTATTACACTATTGTATCTTTTCTTCTAATTTTCAAGAGTACCAACACCAAGCATTTACATGATTAAAAAAGCTTTTAAGCATAATGTAGCAGCAATCAACTGAACTTTAATTGGGGCTAGCATGTGTCTTTATAATATATATTGCATATCTGTAGATACAGAATATAATTACTTTTTTTATCATGTGTTATCAGACGTTCCGGCATTAACTCCCATTCAAGTCAATGGGCGTTATTGCTGGAATGGGTTAGATACCCCTTACCTATACTTGTGCCCCTTAGATAGTGTATTCAGCAGATAATGTATTGTACATTAACGAAGCAGTCTTCTGCTTCTAGTGTTGGAAGGCAGGTTACAGTCCATTCAAGTCTGTTGGCTGTAAAGTGACTTTAAGGGCCATAGGTTCCCAGTAAATATGGGTTTTAATATAGAGCAATACTAGTATGAATTCCAATACATTTAAAAGGGCTTCACATTTAGTTGTACTTTAATTTCCCAAGTTTTACATGGAGAACAGCAAATATGAAGGATTCTGTATCAGGGATATCTTTCAGCACACCTGGTGCAATGTATAGTATCAAGGTACTTTTTTCCAGTTTACACAGTAAACATAGATTTGGTTGAAAAAAACACCTGTCCACTGAGTTCAACGGTTATAATATTATAATGCGGCGTAATACTCATTATATATTTATAGTTACATTACGTTGACACACAGGAAGGCAAACAAAAAAACCATTTGCAAATGATGTCTCACAACGGGAAAAACGTACTTTAATTTTTTATTTGGGGAGTGTAATAAAATCATGCTGGTGACAAATCTGCATTTCCATGAATCTTTGTTTCTCTCTTTTTACAGCTCCAACAATCTGCTGGGTCTGAAGAAGAAATCTGTACCTAATTTAAGTGACTGTTACTCTTCCTTTTGACATAGTGTAACGATGGACACATTAATGGTGCAGTACAGGGTGTGCATAACAAAGTACATTTTTGGGATTGATGCATAGACACCATGTTATGTTAATGTGTAATTTTTAGTACCGAATTTTAAATGTAATTAATGAAATGCTCTAAATTGGAAATTGCATTCCTTAAATGCAAGAGAAAAAAGTGCAGTAGGTTCCTAAATGTAACAATAATCATAGCACTTCGATCTTCATTTTTACACATTAACGACAATAAAGTGTGCATAAAAAAAACTTTGATAAGCATATTTTTGGTTCATAATTTACAGTATTATTTCGGAAGCAATAGAAGAAGCCCCCTTTTGTTTCTTTCTGGGTTATAACATAAACTTCTTCATTGGTTCGGTAGGCAAAAAAAAATGTTCATTATGTACAGTATTATGCAGAAGGATACAAACAAAAAGAGAGCGGAGATAGGACACTGAGAAGCAGTATACATTTATGGTATAAAATAGTCCCACAAGTGGACTAAACAATGCAATAAACCATAACAATAAAACAATGTGAACTTACAACTGTCTAATGAAAGAATGGTGGGAACCGGGAGATTCAGAAGTCAAGCCGGTGTCACAGATGATACATGTCCGGACCCGCGATGCTCCGTCGGCTGAAACTTCCTCTATGCTACCGGTGTCTCTCTCCACCAATCAGCGCTCACGTCATAGCCCCTTGTGACCTCAACGCGTTTCACACTACGTGCTTTGTCAGGAGTTCAAGAAAGGGAGCTGCTCGTGAGATCAAGTAGACTCCAAGAGCCAATGAAAATCGCTCCTACTCAAATCGGTATTACCAATGCAACTGACCGTCAGCTGATTTTGAGAGGCAGTGTAATACCACATATATGTAATCAAGGTATAAATGAACTTGAATACTGCCTTAAATAAGTGCTGTGAATAAATGTAAATAATATGTGTATAAAAAAGGAATCAATGTGTGTGTGTGTGTGTTTGTATATATATATATATAAAGACAATGCAATAGTGCGCAAAATATTATATCAAACTGTGAATAAGAAATATATAGGATGCTGCTCAAAGTGTAGGATACACACAAAACCAGATATACCTAGAGAAAAAGAACAGAAGGCGCAACCTATATAAACAGCGTTTACAAATAAAAAACACACATGTGACCCAAACTTTGAAAGTCCTGTAATAAAGGGGGGACTGGAAACCTAAAATTAAGAAACAAGAGCCAATATAGTGAAGTACGTATAATTAAGGATTCCACAATGCCAGCACTGATCCTACTTACAAAGTGTTAGATAAAACAAGCATGTCGGTATAAATCTTTCACAGCAGCACAAGCAGTGGAGCACTCAGGGAAGCATAGGACACGCTGCTTATTTCTTCGCCCACGGGATTCCACTTTCGGTTACTGTATTGCGGAATGGTCTTTAGAAACTGCACTTTTCATAATCATAAATATACCAGTGTTTGGTTACCTCCAAATTAAGCATTACCTGCAATCAGTCTCCAAAGATTCGGCATTCAAAGATTTAACAAATTTTGAAAGACTGTGTAGGAAAGGATATTACTGTAAAGGGCTGATTTCGGAGATATATCTGGGTCTGGCGCGATCAGCGGGTTGTTCCCAACATAGCTATATGATCAAATGGGCAGAAGATTTGAATACAGAGATCGATAGAGAAGACTGGGAGGACATTTGGGAGGTAGCTGCAAAAACGTCAATCTGTACCACTATCAAAGAGAATATTTATAAAATTCTATTTCATTGGTACCTAACCCCGAGCAGGCTGGCTAAGATCTTCCCCGGGTTCCCGGATTTGTGCTGGAGGGGATGCGGGCAAAAAGGAGATATGGTTCATATTTGGTGGAGTTGCCCAAAAATTCAGGTATTCTGGATCATGATACAAAGATTGATCAGAGAGTACTTGGGGGTGGAGGTTGAGGTGGAACCGCTGACCATGGTGCTGGCCAAACCAATAGATGAATTAGGAACGGCAGAAAGTAAGATGATCACTCATGTACTGACAGCTGCCCGCTGTGTTATTGCGGCTGCCTGGAAAAAGGTGAATGCGCCTTCTAGGCAGACTGTCTTACGGAGACTAAGGGAAATAAAGATGATGGAGCTCCTCACAGCACAGTTGAACCAGAAAACTGACAAATTTCACAAAATTTGGGAAATATGGCCAGGAAACTAGGGAAATATATATAAATATATATTATTTATATAAATAAATACAGAAATACCAGACAAATGGGCTCGTCCTACCCCCCCCCTTCCACCCCTCCCACCCTTCTTTTTCTTCTTTTCTACGTTCTTCTCTTTCCTTTGTTAAGCTCATGAGAGACGCGTGTTATATCAATTATTTTATTTCAGATGACGAACTGTTAATGCTCTTTGTTGTATGGACAATATATTTGTTATGTCTCTCTAAAACAATAAAAATAAATTGAAACAAAAAGAAACTGCACTTTTCTTACATTTTAAATAGTTGTGTGTGTTTTTTTTTCCGCCTACCTACTTTGAAAATCAAGGGGTTAGAAATTGATGGAATCCACAAATCAGGGTTATCTAGTGTTATTTTGGAGTTTGAGATTGTAGTATTACAGTGGGATAGTTTTATATAAAGTAAAAGGAAGCACAGCCTGGTGGATAACATTTCATCACCACTAGCAGTCCCCATACTATTTTTCACAATAAATGATATTCCACCAGCACATATTCATGAGTTTATGTGTCAGAAAAAAGTCTTGTGGGAAGAAACACAGATTCACTCACCAATTTGCATTTTTTCATTAAGCCTCACAGATCTGTATTTTCAAAAAATCAATACTTCCTAAATAATATTCCTCCTCACCTGTCACCTGTTAGTAGAAATGTAAAAATGCATATGAATGGGCAACATTCCATGGAATTTTCACACCTGCATATATTGTTACATTTCATCTGAATATACATTTGGTTTGAAAGTCACAGTTAGATTCCTTGGTAGAGATGTGCAAATCTTTCCAAACATGACGCCAATTAAATTAACCCTTTATGCCAACCAGCTTACCAAATAACCGTAGACAGGGAGCCTGCACATTTCTTGATTTAGTGAGCCCCAGTCATCTTACATTTTAGATTGATTTACCAGTGACCCCCCTCCCCTCCCACCCTCCCTTCCCCATCCCCTCCCTTCCCCATCCCCTCCCTTCCCCATCCCCTCCCTTCCCCATCCCCTCCCCTCTCCCCTTCCTCCTTCCTCCCCTCCCTCCCCCCTGAGATCCGGACACATGATTCCGCCCGTGAGTTGTTCACTAGATGATTCCGTTTCTTAAGTCCTTTGCTATGATTATAAGATGTTATATGAAATTTGTGGATAGATACCTCCTACTTTCTATTAATATGATATGTCATCCATGATTATACAAGCTAACATTTCTTTCCTTTGGATATGGTATTTGGGCATTGGACCCTTTAGTGATATAGTAACAAACCTTAAGTCATCTGTGGATTTTTGTATGTATTTTTTAGTATTTTTTTTATTGTGTAGTTGTTGTTGTATTAACTGTTTTAAGGGAAGTGTTTCCATTACTAGTCAATGTTCACGCTGTCTCCCTGGGCATACACATTTTGTGTCAATGAGACACAGTATTCTTGTATGCAATCTTGATAAGGAGTTTTCATTGTTATGTTTATGTGCAGCCAAGGGGAGACAACTAATGTACAATGTATGAATGTGTATGTATATAATAGGAGACACACCTCCTTTGTGGGACCGCGGATTGGCTGCTGATTTTGGCTGGGGTTTGGCCTCACTTGTGTCTATCACAGCATTGGCGGTGACGTCATATGGGGGCGGGGACGGGGTGTTGCGCGGACGCTGCCAATTAGAAATCAGGGGCGGCCCTGTATAGGAAAGATTCGGGGAACACAAGAGTACTCTTTGATAAAGTGCCTGTCGGCAAGAAACGCATCAGAGGAACCTGTCGGTTTTGTTATATGTTTCGAGGCATTATGCCTGAATAAATTTGCCTTATTTTAACCCGCCTCCAGCCCGGATTTTGTTGTAGTGCTTGTTCCAGTTCTTTTTTGATCATTCAGAATAGATCACTATCTACACTGAGCTCCCTCCCAAATGAAGAAGCACATGGCAAATAAGCCCGATTTCGTGAATCGTGACATTTGAACTTTCACAAACTGGGGATAATGAGCAAATTTAAAAGTCTATTGTCTTAATATGAGGTGAACCTCCTGTGAATTGTGAATACGCCACTTTGTTTTGGCTAACAAAAAGGTGCATGCTTCTCAACCAGATATGACAGGTTAACACATGTCTACTCCTTTCCTACTGTATTTCTCTCTGTAAATTAGCAGTTTGCTGTGCAGGTATACTGTACATGCATTGTGGAGTCAGTGAATTTAACTTTGTAATTTGATCAGCACACTGTGAAGAGATGATACGGTGCGATAGCTTTGCCTGTGATGTCTGAATATTTTGGTTTCTGCATTCCATATGTAGCCCCGGTCCCCTCTGGCTCTCAGAGACCACCTCCTTTGCCTCAGCGCGGTCGCGGGTGCCGCCGGAGCCAGCGACGGACCCGCCGGCTGTTTCCAAAGGTGGGGGCCGGAGCAGGGAGCGTTTTGAGCCTCAGTAGGCTCGACGGCGCACCCGGCTAGCGGGGGCCGTCATGATGGTTTGCGCGTGCGTGCGCAGTAGTCGCGCATGCGCAGTGAAGTGCGGGAGTTGCGGCGGTCATTCCAAAGTCGCACATGCGCAGTGCAATCGCGCACGCGGCCCCAATGTTACAGCAGCCTCCACGGGACTACAACTCCCATGAGGCCTAGGGAGGAAAGCCCCAGGTGACCCAGAACAGCCAATAGGGCTCAAGGATTCTCGGCAGTTGCTTTTAGATACATTTTGCGGGCTTGGCAGTTGTGAGTTGGATTAGGGAGCTGGTGAGTGAGGGTGCAGGGGAGCAGAAGCCCCTTGCACTAGGCCAGATAACCACCCAAAGGCCCCAGATAACGGTTGCCCTTGCCCCAGGCGGATCCAAACCCAGTTGAATAGCGGCACCCGTGGGCTGGAGCCCAGGGCAGGTACCTTTAGTAGTGCACTAACACTTAAAGGGATAGCGCTATCTCCAACACATTGAGTGGGTGTGGACATAAAGGGACATCAGGGGATCGGTGCCCAGCACCCAAGGAATTTGGAGGAGGGAATATTTATGGTGATGTGTGCACCCAGTGCACTTCTATGTGTATGACTATATGCATTATTCTGTGTGGTACAGGTACCGAAGTTATTAGTATTAGCAATAGTAAACAGTTATTAGCATACACTGTGTGCGTGTTTTATGATTGTGGTTCCTGTAAGAGGACCATCCCACTAAGGTGGGAGCCCTTAAAGGTGGAGGCGCTGTGTTCAACGAATGATCAGGTAACCCCAGGCTCCCAGTGGCGGAGGTTCAGGCCTTCTGTGAGCCTATCAGGTAACGCACCACACCCGGTAACACAATTGTATTTCCCCACATGGTTCCCATCTGCGATAGGGGGGGGCAAAAGGTGTTACATTTGGAGGTGCTGCTGAGATCTCAGACCTGGGGTGCTCTATTAAAGTCTAAATTGAGCTGTTGCAGTCACTGCCATGTTTTCACCGTCTAAGCAACAAGTGCGCGACTGGGCGCTGGAACTAGACGAGTCCCCCCACCATGTGCTCGCGGTGGGGGATGTGCCAGCAGGCACCCCTCACAAGAAGTCCTTAATCAGGTCAGATCCCTTCACGGGTTTGCGCAAGCCCGCCAAATAGGGCGGAGATGGAACCCCACATACCGCTGGTACATACTCCTTATAGCAACCCGTTCTGAAGTAAGGGACAATATCACCCCTGCCGCCCTACACTTTCCGGGAGCTTTGCCTCCGGGGTGTCCAGTAATTTTCTCATAATTACCTAGGGCACTGCCGGCTCCCATACCTTCTCCCGAAGCCACACCGGGACCCTCCCGCGCTCCCAGGAAATATGACGCATTACTCTCAGGACAGTCCTTGCTATATTCAGAGCCACTGATACCCAGGGTAATCTTCAGTCCCAGGTTCCCCATGGAGACCCCTGTCCAGACTGGGCCCCCACCCTCCATGTATTCGTCCCCTGAAAGACAGACAAGTACCGGACGCCAAACCAGTATACCCTCCCGGGCCCCTAAGTCCTTACAGGTGGACCCAGCGATGGGAGGAATCCTACCTCAGCTAATAGAAGCTCTGAGCCAGGCCTCTCATTCCCATCAATACCGCAAGCTCAAGATATTCTCCGGGAATATACCCACGCCGGCGGGTGAGGCAGAATTTGAGGAATGGAAAGACCACACGGAACACGTGCTCCCAGAGTGGACTTGCTCTGATACAGTAAAACGGCAACGGATTGTCGAGTACTTACGACCCCCTGCTATGCATATGGTGCAATTTTACAACAGTAAACACCCTAACGCTGACGCGGCAGCCCTGATCCAGGCCCTAACCCGGACGTATGGGGTTCCTAAGGACGCCGTGTCATTACTGGCCAAATTCTACTCGCTCACGCAAGTCGAAGGAGAAGAAGTGTTAGAGTTTCTTCGTCGGATCCAGTTGGCTCTATGGCCTCTGGTAAAGAAGGAGGTTATTCCGGCAGCCCAAGCTGATGTCTTGCGAGTCCAGCAGCTTCTGCAGGGCACCCAGCCCATGCATCCGGTGGCGATACGAGTCAGCTGTACTCTCTCTCCAGATCAGCCTCTAGATTTTGAAAAGTTGATGGATAAAGTACTCGCTCACGAAGGTAATCTGGGGTTGCACCGGCCAAAGCTACCGAGTGACTCTACAAGACGAGAAAAGTCTGCTACTTCGACCAAAGGACATCCTCAAGATGAACTAAAGAGAGTTGCGATCGCAAAGGCCAAAGAGATCGAAGGTGAGGAGGATTCCTCTGTTCTTGAAACTCCTATTGCTGCACTACACTTCCCCAAGAGGGAGTCGGCGGCATCCAAGACTGGGACCTCTCCGGGGGGTCAAGCTTGCTTCAGGTGTGGCCAAGAAGGGCACTTCGCTAAGACTTGCACAGGAACAAGAAAGGTCAGGACCAACCCACAATAAGCCATGACCTGCACGGCGCAGACTGAAGAAACTCCTTCGTCCGAGGGCCCCACGCCACCGAGCAGTGGAGAAGCCGTAACCACAGACGCCTAAATTCGGGTGGGACCAGCTGCTCTGATACGCATGCTCGTGGAAGGCATTTACGCAACTGCCTTGTTGGACACCGGATCTCAGGTGACCATTGTGTATCGCTCGTTCTATGATCAACATCTGAGTCACCTGCCATTGCAAACTGCGGACGCAATGAAACTCTGGGGACTTAGTTAGGAGGCCTACCCCATTGACGGCGTAGTGAAACTTCGGCTAGCCATACTACAATTGAACACTGGCAAGTCCCATCCAATGGAAGTGGAGGTGCTAATATGCCCCGAACCTCAGGAGCATCCCAGTGCCCCAATTATCTTGGGAAAAAATACCGATGTGGTACGGGCAGTGTTCCGAGCATACTTGAAAGATGCTTGTGAATTACCCTCTCCGCTATACCCATACAATCCAGTATGACGGAAGACGAGCCGCCAAGTCCAGGTGAAGTAGAATACGGCGACTTATTCAATACTCACAATGGAGTGACCGTGATTTCCCCAGGGGGAGTAGAAGTTATGTGGGTGGAATGCTGCTATCCAGAACGAGATGAGGCCGATCAGCTCTTCTCTTTAGAGAGTGCGCCCAAAGAGGATGCCTATCGGGGTTACCGACTTGTGCCTGAGATCCGAGAGGGGAAGGGCGAAATGCCTCTGAACGTCAAGGTATATGTTCACAACACCTCTCCCTATCCCATGCCCTTAGACTATGGGCAATGATTGGGACGGATATACGTGGTTACCTCTGTCGATATGATGTCCGCCCAAGTAGAAGAAGCAGCCTCAATGGAGCAGCCCACGGAAATGGCCTTTGACTTCGGGGAATCCGCCTTGTCCGCGGCATGGAGGGCACGGCTGACTGCCAAGTTGGAAGAGCGGAAGGACGTATTTTCCACGAGTGACATGGATGTGGGCTATAGCCGAAATGCCCAACACACCATCCGGCTAAGTGACACCACTCCGTTCCGAGAAAAATCTCGTCGTATTGCCCCTCGAGACGTGGAGGATGTGCGAAACGTGTTACGAGAAATGGAAGCAGCAGGCTTTGGGACTGAATCCCGTAGCCCCTACGCCTCGCCAATCATGGTGGTGCGAAAGAAGAATGGGTCAGTGCGATTGTGTGTCGACTACCGGACCCTGAACAACCGTACCATTCCTGATCAGTACTCACTGCCACGAATTGAAGAAATTCTCAATGCCCTGTCGGGAAATCAGTGGTTCAGTGTCTTGGACTTGAGGTCTGGGTACTACCAGGTGCCTATGAGTGCAGACAACCAAGAGAAGACGGCTTTTGTATGCCCCCTGGGCTTCTATCAATTCACTCACATGCCTCAAGGTATTTGCGGAGCCCCAGCAACGTTCCAACGGTTGATGGAAAAGACGATCGGGGACATGAACCCCCGAGAATGCCTCGTTTATCTGGATGACATAATTGTTTTCGGCAAGTCGTTGGAGGAGCATGAAACGCGGCTCATGAAGGTGTTGGATCGACTGGGGCAAGAAGGCCTGAAGTTATCCTTGGATAAATGTCGATTTTGCCGTACTTCAGTGACCTACGTGGGACATATAGTATCCGCTGAAGGGATAGCCACGGATCCCGCCAAAATTGAATCAGTGATGGAATGGCCAAGACCCGGAAACGTCATGGAGCTACGCTCCTTCCTAGGATTCTGCGGATACTACCGCCGTTTTGTAGAAGGGTATTCCAGTAGAACCAAGGTTCTTAACATTCTTATCAAAATATACCCAGAAGATACGGGCCGACCTGCGACATGGGCGCTAGCGCCGTTCGATGACCAATGGACAGATACCTGTGAACAAGCATTCCTTGATCTGAAGAAATGTTTAACCGAGACACCCGTTCTCGCGTACGCCGATCCTGAACTACCCTACGTCCTTCATGTGGATGCAAGCCTCAACGGGCTTGGAGCCGTACTCCATCAGAAATATCCGGCCGGTCTCCGACCAGTGGCCTATGTCAGCCACAGTTTAACCCCCAGCGAACAGAACTATCCCGTCCATAAGCTGTAATTCCTTGCCCTTAAATGGGCTATTGTGGATAAACTCCACGATTACTTGTATGGGGTCAACTTTGAAGTGCGTACAGACAATAATCCGTTGACATACATAATGACCACTGCCAAACTGGACGCTGCCGGCCATCGATGGCTGGCATCCCTCGCAAACTACAGATTTACCTTGAAGTACAAGCCTGGGCCGCTAAACATTGGAGCTGATGCCCTATCTAGAAGGCCCGGACTAGGGGCCACCCCGGATGAGGACATTTGGGAGGAAATTCCTGGGCCAGGAATGCGAGCCCTGTGCAACACCGCTGCTATAGTGGGGAATAATGTGGCCTTCTCTGAATTACGTGTCGTGGATTCATTGTGATGCCAATCCAAGGCTCTACCTGCTGCCTACTGTGATCCCGATGGGCTGAACGTCACCCCTGATAAAATTATCTCGTGGAAAGATATACAATACCAAATAAGGGACGCAGTAGTGTGCCTTATCCGCCAAGCCGTGCAGAAAAACAAACTGGTTATGCTGAAGCGTGCTCCCAGCGACCTGGTGGCGATTCGCATGCGGGAAGCTGACAAATTCCAGCTGGACAACGGCCTACTCTATCAGGTGGTACAATACAATGACCATCCCGAAAGGAAGCAATTGGTCCTACCCCGAAATCTACAATATATGGTCCTGAAAGCTTTACACGATGAACATGGCCATCTGGGTGTAGAAAAGACTTTTGGGTTGGTGCGTGATCGGTTCTTCTGGCCACGGATGCGTGAATCAGTGGAGCGACACTGTCGTCGGTGCTCCCGATGTATCCAGCGCAAGACCCTCCCTACCATAGCCTCCCCCATTGCTCATCTGAAACGATCGGGTCCCATGGACTTGGTGTGCATGGACTTTCTGTGTATTGAACCTGACACCCGAGGCATCAGTAACGTATTGGTCATCACCGATCATTATACTCGCTACGCTCAGGCTTTCCCCACCAAAGACCAGAAGGCCATCACGGTAGTTAAAGTCCTATGGGAACGATACTTTATTCATTACAGGTTGCCAAACCGTCTGCACTCGGATCAAGGTCAGGACTTCGAAAGCAACATCATTAAAGAACTGCTTAAGCTACTAACCATTTCTAAGTCTCGAACCACACCATACCACCCAGAGGGAGACGCCTTACCGGAGAGATTCAACCAAACTCTCCTGGACATGCTCGGCACATTAAAATGATCTCAGAAGAGAGAATGGAGCAAACATGTGGAATCTTTGGTGCATGCCTACAATTGCACCCACCATGAGTCCACAGGGTTCACTCCTTATTTCTTGATGTTCGGGTAAGAAGCGAGACTTCCGGTGGATATATGTCTGCGGGTATCTACCGATGGGGTACCCAACATGACGCTCTTCCGATACGTACAAAGGCTACAAGACAGTCTGCATACGCCTACCAGTTAGCGGAGAAAGCTTCTGCTCGTTTGAACGCTGATAACAAAAGACGTTACGATCATAAGGTTCGCCATCGGGAGATTCGTCCTGGCGATGCCGTTCTACTCCGAAACCTAGGAGTCCCCGGCAAACACAAACTGGCTGATCGCTGGCGTGACGGAGTCTATAATGTAGAATCACAAATGCCAGGGCTCCCAGTATATCGTATAAAAGAAAGTGATGGCCGGGTAAAAAGCTGGCATCGAAATCACCTCCTCCCTATTCCACAAATGGAGGATGGAGATACAGAGATACCGACTACATCATTAGATGGAGAGTTAGAACCAGTAAAAGCTAATGAGGAAACTAGTCCGGTCAGAATGGAGAGCCCCTCTCAAAAGGAACCCCAACACTCCGCGGTACCTCCCGGCAGAGCTACGGGTAAAGGGCCTCAACGAACAACTTTTCATAAAGGAACTCCAATGAGTAGACCTCTGGATCCTCGAAGCCCATGCTTCATGCCCCAAACAGACTTTTCAGAGACATTTATACCCTCAATGGGAGAGGCTGAGCCTCCGGACTATGCACATTACTCTCCAGAAGAAGTAGAGCCAGAGCTTCGCAGAAGCCAAAGAATGAGGCACCCTCCCAATCGGGTAGCTTACGATTCAGCCACTATGAGGCTCAGCAGTGGTCTCGGGCCAAGATACAGTCCGTTATTGTGATGTTCACGCAATTGTGTAATTTCATGTAGAGCATTGCACGGTGTTAAGTTATATAATTGTACTGCATTTTTTATTATATAATTTCTGTAAATGGTTATGGTTGCTACCCAAGCGCGGTCGTTTGGATTTTACCATGGGGAGTGTGTAGCCATGGTCCCCTCTGGCTCCCAGAGACCCCCTCCTTTGCCTCAGCGTGGTTGCGGTGCCGCCGGAGCCAGCAACGGACCCGCCGGCTGTTTCCAAAGGTGAGGGCCGGAGCAGGGAGCGTTTTGAGCCTCAGGAGGCTCGGCAGCGCACCCAGCTGACGGGGGCCCCCATGATGGTTTGCACGCACGTGCGCAGTAGTTGCGCATGTGCAGTGAAGTTCGGGAGTTGCGGCGGCCATTCCAAAGTCGCGCATGCGCAGTGCAATCGCGCACGCGGCCCCAATGTTACAGCAGCCTCCACGGGACTACAACTCCCATGAGGCCTAGGGAGGAAAGCCCCAGGTGACCCAGAACAGCCAATAGGGCTCAAGGATTCTCGGCAGTTGCTTTTAGATACATTTTGCGGGCTTGGCAGTTGTGAGTTGGAGCAGGGAGCTGGTGAGTGAGGGTGCAGGGGAGTATTTGCCCCTTGCACTAGGCCAGATAACCCCCCAAAGGCCCCAGATAACGGTTACCCTTGCCCCAGTTTGTTGGTTACTTCAGGGACAGGCCTTAGAGAAGGAGATCTGCCCCTTTAGCTATTTGGTTAAGTAAAGATACACTCTGTGGCGCGCAGCATGATTTCTGGGTCTGGGCTCAGACCCCTCTATATATAAAGACTATCTTCTCAGAGACTCATATATATATATATATATATATATAGACTATCTTCACGGAGGCCACACTAAGCAGTGACTGCGGCCTGCCGGCTGCAGATGGATCCCCACCATGGTACAGACTGTGCGGAGCCGCGGTGATATTATCCATGCCGGAATTCACCCCACGCGTAGGAGGACATCACTTCGGATCAGACGGATCCAAACCCAGTTGAATAGCGGCACCCGTGGGCTGGAGCCCCGGGCAGGTACCTTTAGTAGTGCACTAACACTTAAAGGGATAGCGCTATCTCCAACACATTGAGTGGGTGTGGACATAAAGGGACATCAGGGGATCGGTGCCCAGCACCCAAGTACTTTTGAGGAGGGAATATTTATGGTGATGTGTGCACCCAGTGCACTTCTATGTGTATGACTATATGCATTATTCTGTGTGGTACAGGTACCGAAGTTATTAGTATTAGCAATAGTAAACAGTTATTAGCATACACTGTGTGCGTGTTTTATTATTGTGGTTCCTGTAAGATGACCATCCCACTAAGGTGGGAGCCCTTACAGGTGGAGGCGCTGTGTTCAACGAATGATCAGGTAACCCCAGGCTCCCAGTGGCGGAGGTTCAGGCCTTCTGTGAGCCTATCAGGTAACGCACCACACCCGGTAACACAATTGTATTTCCCCACATGGTCCCCATCTGCGATGGGGGGGGGGCAAAAGGTGTTACACATAGATATCTAAATATAGTAGGTTACTGTAAACTGTGTCTAATTTAGGTGGATTTTTACAAAACATTGTTATTGGACTTTAGAGATTATGGATTGAAATAATTTAAAGTATCCCCACTTCCAATTGAAGGCAATTTATCACAATCCCAAAACATCCCTATTAATCTGGAAAAGAAAATGGCAACACCATCAACAAACCATTACAACGTTTTATGCTTTTCAATATTACTTGCTTAATCAATGATGATAATTCTGTTCTCAGCAAAACAGCCACACAGCAGACTTTTCTAAATATCATCGAATTCTCCAGCTGCGATTTATAAAAAGACCAGTTATGTATAATGAAGACTGTGATATTTAGAGAAATCTGTGATATTTAGAGAAATCTGAGATCGGACTAAAGGTTAATCCAAGTTTAATTGGTAGAATCAGGTTTATGGTGGAAAGTACACATAAATAATAGTACATTTCTTTAGGCTCAACTAGAAAATTAACGCTGCCAAAATATTAAATAGACAAATAGAGGCTTAACCAAAGATAGCTGCTTGAAGAATAAATGAGTTTATAGAAAAGTTTAATTTAAAGTAAAAAGTCAGGTACAACACTAAATAAGCAAGCACAGATGCAGAGAAAATGTCATGATATATGTGGCAGGGCTTTCCCCCTGTCTAAAAAGATTCAAAAATAAACCCTGTCTTTAGCTGATGAGTCCAACAGGGAAATGGACTAATCAGCAGTTAATTGACAAGTCTCTACCTGGCTCATCAAGCATGCATTAAAGCCTGCTGCACAGATTGCAGTGGATCTGTAGCACACACAGAGATAGTCTGTGATGCTAGAGAGACCCCAGGGAAAGAGAGAATCTCTGTTCCAGGCAGCACCAGTCCAAGGAACCCGTCAGAGGGAGCACACCATAGATACCATCACAGACACTGGATTGACGTGGAGAGAACGCTGCCTACAAGTACCTCTCTTTAGACTTGTGTCAAAGGTTTCCAGCCCTCAGATAGGGACTGCCGAGGTATTAGTCAGTCCCCCACATGGGGTTAGGCCTGGTTGTTATTTTCTGCTATAACTTTGTTTGCTGATATGAAGCAGCTTTCTGTGTAAAGCTGTTGGCTAATAAAGCCTACATTTATTTTCTCCTAAAAACGCCTCTGATGTTTAACCCTCTGCGCACATCTCTTACAATATTAACATCAGACACACAGTATAGATGAGGTTCAAAGCAGTCACAACTACCTGTAATATACATAAGACCACTAGAAATGTCCGGTGGTATTTTTGCTTAAAATCTACTAATTTGGCAACATTATTATCTCTTGACAAAATGTTTCACAGGGAATCGATTTTGGATAGTTTCTCATGTTCTCTATTGTTTTGGTTTTATTTCACTAAATTTCTGCGTTTAGTTTGCCGGAACGCAAAAGTTTGTCTGAACCCACCCACCCAGTCACTAACCCATCCCCACCCACCCAGTCACTAAAGTCACTAACCCACCCAGCCACTAACCCACCCACTCAGTCACTCAGTCACCGACACACTCAGTCACTCAGTCACCCACTCACTCAGTCACTCAGTCACCCACCCACTCTGTCACTCAGTCACCCACCAAAAACCCCCAGTTACCCACCCAGTCACTGTCACCCACCCAGTCACCCAGTCATCCACAGAGTCACTGACACTGTTTGTATTTTTATATTGTTTTTTATACTACTTTTAATAAATGTTCTTTCCCTTTTGTCACTTACCTGTCATTTTCACTTATTACCTCTGAGGCTATCTTCCAGCACTAAATCTTGTGCTGTTACAAACACCAAACAGTATTATGCCATGTGCTTTTTTTTCTTTCATTTCATGCACTGGGATTCCATCTGCATTGAATTTCGATTGGAGCAACCAGGACATTTGTGTTCTACTAAACATCTAACGGTTGTATATTACATCTGTGTGATATTTGTCACACTATACCGAGGTTTTAATATCAGGTGCCAAATACATTTCTTTTCTTTTTAAGGCAGGCCTTAGCTTATAGGGGTTCATGTTAAAATGGATAAGAAGTAAAGAGTGACACTGTGTGCTAATTTGCATGTTATTACCCAGAGTCCTTGGCTGCAGTAGAAGCAGTGTTTTTTCAAAGAGATATTTGAGAAACTATTAGAAAGAGACTAGTGAGTGGTGTCAAGAAGACATGACACAGAGGTAAACCCCTATGGTGGTGCACAACAGACCAAAATATAATGGTACGGTTAGTTCTACAAACTCAAAACGATATTAAAAATCTATACTTTATTAATATAGACTAACATATAATATTAAATTAAAAGCAATGTTAACCACTGTCGAAGTCAGATAAACTCCTATTTAATTAGCCATATAAATATATGCACTTTGAGTGCCGAGTGATGCAGCTGTGTATCAGGGACATGTAAGATAAACACTGGTATATGGCATGTGGAGTAAGTGGGCCCTCAAAGCAAACTAGAATCATTGGCTTGCGGGGGCTTATCTGTTAAAAAGAATCTTATTGCTCAGCCTGAGAGAAGAATATAGTATTAAAAAGGCGCCGGCAGGTAAAGGATATATTCACCAACAGGAAGAACCGAAATGGATTCCAGGCTGTAGAGATGTGCTTAAAAGAAATATAAAAAAACACAAACCATAGTGTAATACTGTAAATGTAAAAGACAAACAACATATATTATACACAACTACTAAATTAATATATATCAGCTGAGATCATAGGTGATTAGAATTGTAAAAAACATTTAATAAAATTGATTAAAAACACTGGACATAAAATACATATACAAATCATATAAACAAAAATTATGAATAATATCATATATTAGGACAATCGATATGGGACCGGTATTCAGCTTCACCAGATGAACTGCCCACTCACCGGACGAAAGATAAAAGCAGGCGGTGGATATATCTGAGAGTATCCCCTCTCTTTTCAGCTCACACAGCTACTGCACCGGATCAGGGCCAGGATGATGGTTGCACACGCCAGGCTGCGTGTGTTTACTCTCCCTTGGCGCTCATTTCTCCTTGCAGCTGGTGGCAGATTCACCGCAGCAGATTCGTGCTGATCTTACAATGAGTTTGAGCCGATAAATAGCTGATTCGTCTCGGCACTGGGAACAGCTCAGGCGTAGCGATCTGGGTTCCACCAAATTAACCCTACGCGTTTCGAGAGCGAGCTGCTCTCTTCCTCAGGGGTTCTACAAATGTGTCCCATAATGTCCTCTTTTATAGGACTCCAATTGAGTCCAATAATCACCTTAATTAAATTGCTGCACATGCGCATTGGGTAATATGTGGAAAGCAATGTCCATTTGTCAGCACATGCGCAGTGCTGCTTAATAGCAGAAAATAAAAGTACAAAGTTAAAGTAACGATCTCAGCTGATTAACTAACATATAACAACAACTAATGTGATGAGTGTATTGACAAATGTATGTGCTATAAATAAATGTGTTATAGATGAATAATATGATAAATTATACAATCTAATCTAAGCTATGTTATTGTGATGTGTATATATGAACTAAAAATGAGAATAAATTTATTTATATATTGTAGTTGATAGTTAGACTTAATTCTGTGATATGTATATATAACTAAACTAGTGAATGAATTAACGTGTAATGTTTTAGTATTTAAGCAGCCCCCTATGTGAGGGCTATTTCTCATATAGGGGTTTATTTTTTCTTATAGTTAGCGCTACCTACCCTTTGTTTGTACTTATTGCTCAGCCTGGTTACACTACAATGGTAGCAAATAAACTGGTGTAATCCAAAATGGTCTCGTTAAGAGTGCAGGTTCACAGTTTTTTGGCAGCTTACTACTGCAGCCACGAATAAATGTGATGGCTCGAGCTTATAGTGCCTATTTTAATACCAGGGTCATATGCAATGTATGACCCTGTGTTGTGATTCCTGCGCCAAGCATTCGCCGTAAGTCAATGCTGTAAACGGTTAATGTAACAAAAATGGCTACTTATTTGTGGGCCACAAGTCGTATGTTTGTTACATGCCTTAGCTCGGTGCATAAGTATCTCAGATGCGGTCAAGAGGAGCATATATAGATTAATTAGTTTATGTCCGATTGCAGGTTGGTTAATTAGTATTTATTCTAATGAACTCTTGTTGTCAGCACTGTTACTTTATTTCATACTTAGAGTCATGATTTCTAGCTTTATTGATGTGATCGATTCAGTCCTTGTCTAGTGAGTAGTAGCCCCGAGCAGTTTGTTATGTTCTCCCCCTGTGTATGCCTGCAGCACGGTCCCGTCTGATCACCCGGTTACGCGCTGTTGTGCTCCGTTCATGACCCCACGATACCTAGATGTATGTTTACACAGCCAGTATTCTGTATTTTAGGATAAGCATACTCCCTGTTGGGTCGTCTAATTGCTAACGGAGACTAACAGTTTTTACAGAACTGTGTACAGAATAAAACTTTAGTTAGAGTGAGGTCCCTCTCGTTTGTCCCGATAATGGAGAAAAACAGTGCTGCAGACATGTCTGAGACATGCAAATGTACTCACAAGTGGTATTTCTATTTACTGTACTGTAGACTGTACATTGGACGGTTTTTGTAACTTTGCTTTACCCACCATGAATTTTATAATATCTTGTTACATTCTTAACGGCAAACACTAGATTTACCTTTGCAATAAAATATGCTCACATTTACCAGATTCAGTATTATTATTTTTTAAATCAAGACACAGATGCCATTTCAGTGTGTTATTGTAATTAATGTATTGTGTTCTATAAATTTTAGAGCAAAACGGACACTATTATAAGGATTTTGCTGTGCCCATTAAAGGATGAATCTGAAAGTTTCAATGGTAAAAAAGTGACTTTTGATGTTTTTCTTCCTTGAGGAAGTGCATGCAGTCTTATTGGTTTGAGAGTTTGAGTATTCCTATATATCATCATCTGGTGCAGGGGAGATGTGGCCTTCAAACATCCTTTCAGCAGTGTGTTCTACAGCAAGAGTGCTCAACTCCAGCCCCCCCCCCCTCCTCCTCCTCCAACAAGTCAGGTTTTCAGGATATCCAGCATCAGCACAGGTGGCTCAATCAGAGGCTAGGATAACGCCTCTGATTGAGCCACCTGTGCTGAAGCAGGGACTGAATGAGCCACCTGTGCAGAAGCAGGAACTGATTGAGCCACTTGTACTGAAGCTGGGATATCCTGCAAAGCTGACCTGTTTGGGTGGGTGGGGGGGGAGGGGGTAGGCTTGAGGACTGGAGTTGAGCCCCTTGTCCAAAATCATTGATTTTCATTTTATCCTTGCTGCTTTTTGATGTTTTTATTTTTCAGAAATTCATCAAACAGTTTATTTCTAAGTTTGAGGGATAATGTTCTTTATCAACATTTTTACAGCACTGACATGCATACATTTAAATCCATTCTAAGTTTAATGATTACATTATAGAAGACATTACTGTCATGTTGAATCAGTTCAAGTTCCTTTGACATCAGAGGGCACTGGAATTACTACGTTTCGCCAGATTTTCATATTTTTACATGTATTTGAGCTCCTAGTAATTGCTGCTAACTTTAATTCATGAGCGCTGTATACTGTAATAATGCAAAGTTAACCTGATAGAAATGGTATGATTGATTGTAATCTTAAATCAAACTGATAAATATTAGGCAATGAATTCTGATATATGTTGAGTGCTACAAATACATAACTCCTGGGATGGACATGGTTCCATATAAACGGCTTGGAATACAGTTGCTAAGTACTTACTCAGTTAGCATTCCCCATGTTCTGAGTACACCGCCCCGTATCTTGCACATTTTTACATTGGATTTGTATCCTATTTTGCTTAGTATTGGAAAAATAATAATCCTAGGAAATGAATCATTTAGAATTTGACATTGTTTTGGTGGTCCATTATTAAAATTGATCCATCCTGTTATTCTCTTGTTATCTCTCTGGGCGTAAACAGTGATAGTACTATTATTGTTTAGAGTATTTGTTACACCCCACATATTCTAAATCCCCCCCGGTATGTATTTCTGTATTTGCTGCAGTTACACAGGCTCATATTTCTATAGCCCAATCATCCTGTCTTGCAGAGTATATTGCTTAGGTTGAAATGTGTAAACCACCGTACTTCATTTTGATCATGATCTAGAGTGTATCAATTTGAGAAAATCTCGTTTTATAGATACTTAAAAAATGTTCAATTTGTTTCATGAAATCCTACCAATTCTATTTGAAGTCATGCTCATAAGTTAGTTTCTTCCTCAATGTAGTGATACAGTTTGGACAGTGCCTGGTGATGATCTGTGTGCTATTCTAAGGAGTTGGTTTATCTTTCTATCACCATGCCCTTCTGTTTTCAAATATCTAGCCAACACTGAAAGAAAGTAGAATACAATACATTGGTCTAAAATAATGTGTACAACTGAGAACCATGGTGGTTTCTGACAAATATATATATTTCTTTTAAATTATTTTTAGCATGTTCTTGTATAGCGCTGCTACAGACGAGACCACGAGTATTCTAAAGCTTGCCTTAAACTAGCCTGGTTACATTCTGGATATGTGCTGGGTGTAACTTGGCTAGTTTAAGGCATTTCTGCATTGACTAATGACCATGGGAGTAACACAGCAGGGGTCCCTGGCAGTCCCATTCAGTTGAATTGGACTGCCAGGGACCCCCGCTGTTAATCTGATGGGCCATTAATCAATGCATAAATGTTTGGTCTAGTTTAAGGCAAGTTTAAGGCATGTATCCAGCATGTACCTGGGTGTACCTGGGTCTTTTTGGTGATTGCCACTGGTTTGTGTTAGAATAACCGTGTGCACTACAGTAGTTTTACGTAGGACCTTACAGAGACATTTTGCAGGCACAGGTCCCTGACCCATGGAGCTTACAATCTATTTTTTGGTGTCTGAGGCACAGGGAGATAAAGTTAGATCTACTTGGAGCATGAGATTTTCTCATAAACTGCCTGATTTGAACAGATGTGTGTGAGTGCGCATTTTATATTTGTTCAGAATATAAAACCACCCCATTGGTTTTACACTAGGAGCGGGCGCTTTCTTTTTTTAGGTTTCGTTTGAAGAGGTAGTTGTATCTGTAGAGGAAGCTGCCAGTCTCCAGAGGATTACCCGGGGAGGAATTTCATGATTTAAGTGAACTTTCACGCATATATGTAAAGTTTTCTGAACATTTTTTATGTTTTTTTTATTAACATTTTTATGAATTTTATTTAGTTCCAATTTGGCATAAACAGTTGTTTATATACTGTAGTTATTAATATTGGCAATCAGTAGTCACTGGTTAGTGTTGAATCACCTCACCCAATATTACTGGTATATAGATTGGTTAGTACAGTTACCAACTATAACTAATTGTTTTATTCACATGTTGATATCTGAGACAGTTCCAGCCTAAGCGCAGTCCTAATAATTTCGTTCCTGTGTTATATATATATATATATATATATATATATATATATATATATATATATATACATTTCTCAAAGTATTAGTAAGCAATAGTAAGTGGGATATTGGGGGCTATGCACTAAGCTCAGCGTTTTTAGCGCTCGATTGGAAAAAAATTGCGCTGCCTTAAAAAAGTGAAGCCAAAGGCACAATTCACTAGCAAGTTCAGCGCGTTTTGGTCCGGCCGAGCAAAAATATGCCAGATCCCGCGAGCTGCTTTTTTCCCCCTGCAATCGCGCTTAAAGTTCTACAGCGTGATAGGTGATAGAAAAAAAGCAACCTGTAAGAACTGCATGGAGACAGCGTCTCAATGCACGGCTCTTACAGGCGATCGTACTGTATACACATACTGTACATTTTAATACTAGTGTACATGAGCAGGATGTCTCCTGAGCTGAACCGCATTGGTTTCAGCCTCGGGGACGCCCTACCTCATGAGATACAGGCCCTGTTATGGGGTGCCGGTATCCCCTGCAGGATTTAAAATCTGCAGGGGGATATCGGCACCCCATAACGGGGCCTGTATCTCATAAAGTAGGGGGTCCCAAAGCTGAAACCAATGTGGTTTGGCTCAGGAGACCCCCTGCACATGTACACTAGTATCAAAACACACCTATCAATAAACAATCATTAATTACCGTACCGGATATCCGCTAAGGTAATGAAGCTGCATTAATGTAATTTATATTAATAGTGTCTGGGAGCAGGCGGTCTCCAGAGCTGAACTGCATTGATTTTAGCCTCAGGGACCCCTGCTGCCCAAGTTACAGGCCCAGATTTGGGGTGCCAGTATCCTGATATTTAAATGTCACACGTTGCGACGTGGACACTATAAAGAGGACGATGACACTGGCATCCGATGCCCCATACTGGGGCCTGTAACTCGAGTTACAGGGGGTCCCTGAGCCAGAAATCAATGCTGTTCAGCTCAGGAGACCCCCTGCTCCTGCACACTATTAAAAAAAGACATTAAATCAGCTTCATTACCTTAGCGGCTATCCGCTAAGGCAATGAAGGGGTTAAGGCACAATAGTATGTTTATTGGGGACAATTGCCCCCAATAAACATTGCAATACACAACACACCCACCCCCTGTGCCCCCAACAATCCCTATACCCCCCTAACATATATTAATTTTGGGGGGCTTGCACAGGAATTATATTATAGGCCGGCAGTGGCCCTCGGGTGATCCCCACAGGTATCCAGGGGTCCCTGCTTGCCTGCAGTACCAATCCTGTGCTAAAATAATAAATAAAAAATATTAAATACTTTTAAATAAACACACACACACATCCGCACCCCCCGCACCCTAACATACAGTACCGTAATGGTCAAAATTACTATTATCCAAATATGGATAATAGTGCATTTGCCCATTTAAAATATATTAAACAGCATAAATAAAGAAAATAAATCTTGCACTCACCCCTGTCAGGCTGCCACAATGAAGGCCGTCCTCATCCTCATCACCGTCCATGTCCTCCTTTACTACAAACAATACAGAAGAATAAAAAAAGGCAATCTAATGTCCCCTAACACCTTAATCACCTTACCAGAAGAAGAAAAACAAAGATAAAGACTGGGATTTTTTTTTACTTGGTTCCTGTTGCGTGGATTGTTCGTGAGCATGTGGTGTCCTCGGGATTTGGAGGGTGAAGTCATCTAAAGGTAAGAAAAAATAAATACATGTATGTTATTTTACTTTTACAGATATTTGATTTTTTTTTTAATTGTGATTGAATTATTTTTGATGTTCATTTACTGCCTCTGTGTTTATGTCTCTATGGATATGCATACATACAGGGACAATCAATGGTTCTTTTTGCAAATGCTTGTTTTGCTTGTTTTGATTTATTTTAAATGTATTTTGCTTGTTTGTTTAGAAATGTTTGTGCAATGTAATTTTTATTTTTATTTAGTTAGATGTACAGTAATTTGTAGTGGTGTTTTAAGTAGTTTATTTCAGAGGGGGGTGCTTGCTTTGTAATAGTGGCTTCTTTTTGGTAGTTAGATTTTGTCTGATGGTGGTTACTTTAAGCTTTTATTCTTTTCCTAATGGTTTGGTTTTGGTGTTTTAATTGTGAATTGTGTAATTTATTTAGCATTGAATTAATTGATTGTTGTTAATTTATTTATGTTTACTTCTTGATTTGTTTTTATTTTCTTATTGTTTGGATGTCATTGGATCTTGTTTGTAATTGTTTCTTTTAGGTTTAGCACTGACTGGCATAGTGTTACATGATGCACAGATTATTTGCATGATGTACCCACTGTGCCATTCAATTGTTTGATTGGCATTTGTTATCTACTTAATTGGCTATGTGCTGTGTTTTATTGTGAGATGTGTTGTGTTTAATTATTATATGTGCTGTATTTGATTTTGCAATGTGCTGTGTTTTATTTAGCAATGGGATGTTTTTATTTTGGCCTGTTTTGGTAATTCTTACCCATTTCTTTGTATATTGGCTAATCACGCCCATATTATATATATATATAACCCACTTTACAGCTGAATCGGTGAAGGGTGGTGGTGGTTGCCTGGGGAGGGTGTTTAGGCCTCCTGGGTGGGTATCAGGGCAGGGTGGGTTCATCCCTTAATTACTTTCGAGGTTATTAACCGCTAAGGTAATTAAGGGGTTAAGGGACATTAGAATGTATTTGCAATGTATTTTTCTGGCAACGGAGGACAGGGACCTTCAAGCAGCCTGATGAGGATGCCCATCATATTGCATGGGGTAAGTAGAACAGTTTTATTTACTTTATTTTTGCTGGCTAATGTGTTTAATAATGGGCAAATAATCTATTACCATATCTGGAAAACAGTTATTTAGCCCATTACTGTAGTGCATGTGTTTTGGTGGTGGTGTATTGAAATGTATGACATGTTTATTTTCTTACATAAAGGATTAGTATCACAGGGCTGCGGGGAACCATGGAGACCACCTGAGGACCCCCAGACGCCTATGGGTACAACTCGGGGTGCACTGTGGGGCATGCAAACACCCGTCGGGACCACCGGGGACCCCCACCAGCCTGGGGTATTAATCATTTATGTAAAATAATAAATCATGGGGGGGAACGGGGTGGGTGGGTTATGTATTTGTCAGGAATCCGCCCCTGGGTTTGGCTGGAGCCAATCCATCCGGAGCTTTGCAGGTTCCAGACAAACTATTCCCTGCTTCTGCAATCACCTGCCTCTTGATGCCTCCTGTGTGCTCTGGCCTGATTGGCCTCCTGTGCTATTTAGTTACTGCCCCGCCCTCAGGAAGTTGCTGGACATAGACTTTGCAATCCATGTTGCAAGTAACTGTGCTTGTCACAGACTCTCTCTGTTTGGCCTGCCACGCCTCCTTGTGCCGTGTCTCCTGCTCCTAGACCCTGCATCCCAAGGCCTTCTCGCATAGCAGCCCCAGCGCTGCTTTCCTTGTTCCTGGCAGACTTTGCCTTTGCCGTGCTGAAGCGGCTACGCTGGTTTCCCCAGTGTTTCCTGTGGCGTGTCTGCACCCTGGTTCCTTTAGCCTTCGTCCTTCTCTGTTCCTGTTCCCTCCTTCCAAAAACCCTGCCACGCCAAAGCTTCTTGTTCCTGTCACTCCTGGCCTTTTCCATGATGCGCTGAAGCGTCTCCACTGAAGTTGCTTCATTCAAGGTTTTTGCCTCCTATGCTGAAGTGCTTCACCCAAGATTGCCTGTTGATGACCTCAGCTTGTTTCCTCGACCACCGCTCCTGTGCCGCCTGCCTTGACCCCAGCCTGGATAACGTTAACCCTGTTTTCTCCAATCCTGACTTTGCTATGTCTGACCATGGAATCCGCACTCCGGACCAGACCGCCTAAGGTCGGTGCTTATACATCCCCACCTCATCCCCGCAGTCTGGTACCAGTTTTTGGAGAGCACGATCGTTACAGTATTGTTTATTAAATATTGTAATGTTTATTGTGGGGCCTAGGTGGTGGGTAGTGGGACTGTTCTGTGCATTGTTTTTATTGTGGGTGGGGGGTTTGGGGAAGGGGGTATTGTCCCCAATGGTGGGTGATTAGGCCTCCTGGGTGGGTAGTGGGGGAGGGTGTTTAGGCCTCCCGGGTGGGTGGAGGGGGAGGGTGGGTTAACCCCTTAATTAACGGTTACTAACCTCTAAGGTGATTAAGGGTTAGGGGACATTAGATTGTCGCTTTTTATTCTTCTGTATTGTTTGCAGCACCGGAGGGCATGGGCAGGATGAGGATGAGGACATCCTTCATCGTGGCAGCCTGGCAGGGGTGAGTGCAAGATTTATTTACTTTATTTATGCTGATTAATGTATTTTAAATGGGCAAATGCACTATTATCCATATCTGGATAATAGTAAATTTGACCATTATGGTACAGTATGTGGTAGGGGGCGGGGGGGAGGGGTGTGTGTTTATTTAAAAGTATTATTTATTTTTTAGGGGCACACCATTGGTACCGCAGGCCAGTGGGGACTCCCACGGTAATCCCCCAGGGACACACGCGGGAATCTGCCGGGAACACCCACCGGCCTGTTCTATGGATGGTGTGTCTGAAAAAAGGTAAACAAAGATTTTTTTCTAAGTCCAGCTCCTTTTGCGCCTGCCTTTAGCTGGCACGTTTTTCCGGCTGGCTTTTAAAGCACGATTGAGTTAGCGCTGTTTAGAAAATCCCGCGGACTGGCAAAAATCAGCGCATTTGCCTTTTTTTGCCTGATCGGATGGGTTTTGCTCGCAGGCCAGAAAAAATGCCTTTTAAGGCTGATAAAGCGCTGTTATCACTGCGTAGTGAATCGCCAGCAAGCTGTATCAGCCTTAAAAGCCACGTTTTGCTCTTAAAACAACTTATCACTGCTTAGTGCATAGCCCCCATTGTATTAAAAACTGAAACATATTGCTACATGCTTTGGTCTTCTAATGCTGTACACTATTTTTTGTAACACCATTTCCAAATAAGGAATGATTATATTTTCACTGGTCATAGAGAAAATAAATATTGTTATATGAATTCAACATTTTCTTGGGACACAAAAAAATTATGACCTCATTGTAATGAAAATAGCAGAAGATATTAAGTATTTGAAACAATCTGGCACATTAGGGGTTAACATTGGTTACAAATTGTCTTAAAAATACAAGAATTGTTTTATGGCTATCAAACCAGGCCTGTGTTATATAGGACTGATTTTATCTCAAGTCAACATCTGCTTTTGCCAGGGATGGGATTGAAATATGATTTCCCTGACATTGGAATGAATAAACATGAGAATTTTAAATATACCTTGAAAAGCATTCTTGGATGGGTTCTACAGAGAATCAGGAGGCATGTCTAGCCATACATATCAAAATATATTAAATATGGAATTCTAGGCCTGACAGCAATCCTCAAGAATAACAACTAGATATTTGTAACTGTTTTCGTCCTTCTCAGGAAATGTGTTGTGATATATTGGCTTAAGTTTCCCAATGCATGGAATGTTCTTCTATTGTATGTACAGTAGCTTTCTCAGCATTCTTGTTATTTTATCTAATTATGATGTTTTTATTATGATTATTATTAGAATGTCACTGCAACTGTTCTCTAACAATGAATGTACTGTGTATCCTGGACGCATACTTGAGAAATGCTTATCTAGATTGGCAAGGATGATGACCTCCATAGACGTGCTATTTGGACCATTTGTTCAGGTGAGGACAAAATGTATGTATTGCTGCGCAGAATCTATGAAAAAGTGCTGTGGGGGGGTTATCCAACCTTCTATAGCCTGTAAATAAAAAGACAGAAAAAAGAAGGCTTTTGAAATAAAATAAAAAACAAACATAAGGTAACAGATGACTAGATAATGTTATCAAAGAGTGCAAGTGTAACGATGTTTCCCCTACCCGGTGAGAGATTTGGCCATTACTACGTATATGGTGCATGATACCTGCTGCTAATAGGAGGGCTGAGTCGTCCTCCGATGGTAGTGGGGATACAGGACTAAGCTTCTGGGGTTCATACCCTACGTATTCATTAGCAGTGCCATGCCTCCATCTGCCATAGGCTCCAGAAGATGATCTCCCATGGTAGAACCAATTACCTCTCCCCTAGTAAGATCACACACCAGGCCGGAGGTATAACAACAGGAACAGTGAATTGTCTTCACTATACAGCTTAGCAACAAGGCAGGTTTCTGCCCTATGCAGTCTCTTTCAGCTGCCACTGAAAGATGGTCCCTGGACCTTCACTACAGGCCAAGGGCACACGCAGCAGTCCCAGCTCTTCCCTGCCCTTCTAGGCAGGGTGGTGGTGGTAGAGGTATGGTACACACTCACTCACCACCGGAGGGAAGAGGGCCAGAGAAGACCCAATAGTCAAGCTTTTGGCTGTGTGACGTGCCCCTCTCAAGTGGGTAAAGGCACTACTGAATTTGGGGCGGCACTGCCCTTAAGTACAGCCAGGTCATGCCCAGGTCTGATATCACAACCTCCCGCTATCACTCAAGTGCAGCACCAAGGAGGGGAAAACCCCATATCAACTACTGGCAGCCTGATTGTACCATGGCTTACTGCCAGGAGGGAAGCAGACTAGTAGCCACAGCATGGCTACACAAGCTTTCAGGGACAATCAGGTTCTCTCTTCGGGCAGATGTTTACATCTGAAATAGCAATTCATTTATATATAAAGCTCATAATATAATAAGACTGAAAATTACAGATGTTAATGTGTGTGATGTAATTGGTTAGTGTATAGAAATACAAAAAGGAAATGTAAATGGATCAGGTAATTAGAGTGAATGTGTAAGGTGTCTGGGCTTTTCGTAGACAGCAGGAAGTCTGTATATTGGGATTCCTCATGACATACAATAGATTTGCTATTAGCATTGACCCAAATACATATTTTTTTATCTAGAATAATGAGACCTGAACCCCTTACCCCAGTTAAACCCTGTATTCAATGTACCAAATGTTTGGATGAGCTTATATTCACATGATTTTCTTTTGCTCTTTGTTTCGGAAATCTCCCTTGACAGTTGTTACTTTTATGTCCATGATATTATGATTTGAACTACAAAAATGTTCCACCACAGATGCACAGGATTCCTGTCTTCTTCTGATTGATTGTGTGGTAATTCATGTTCATTATTTTTCTTACTGTATACTTACAGTTTGACCTATATAAAATGCACTTTGAGAGCATTTCCAACTAGCACCCTCTCTATCCACCATTAAGACCCATCTTAGAACACACCTGCTTGTCGAAGCATATGGGTAGCTCCGTGACTGATACTATACACCTCATATATCGACCGTGGCCCCTTTCAGACGCACTTACCAGAATGCCTCGTACGGTCTCTGTATGTTCTTCCTACTTACCAATTAGATTGTAAGCTCCTCGGGGCAGGAACTCCTTTTCCTAAGTGTCACTTTAATGTTTGAAACACTTCCTCCCATTATGTGTTATTTGTATTATTTGTTATTTATATGATTATCACATGTATTACTGCTGTGAAGCGCTATGTATATTAAAAGGGGAAATAGGAAGGCGGGGATTGGGGGGAGAGTGTATATATATATTGCCTCAAAAGTTTCTCCAAATAAATTAGGGTGACATGCCTGTGCTGAAAAAGTAGCACACCTGAGGTACCCGGCCTGGAGATATGCAAATGACTATGTAAAGTATATTTAAATGAGCCCCGCCCCACACTTCCTAAAATAATTTCTATACCAACCATATAGAGTTGATAATAAGCCTATGGTACCAACCTAATGACTGCATTGTGTCAGACCCAAAAGGATTGAAGCCCACAGCTCTAGCGATTCAGATATACTTCATAAAATCGAATTTGATAATGTTATTTGTGATTTTCAAATAAAAAAACAGAGACCCACATGTAGATAAATAAAAATTATGTCTTTGTAGTAATATTAACTGAATTTCAATAAAAGTGTTGAATGGTGTTCAATAAAATCATACTGTATTTGTATTTAAATGTGACCTTTGTGTGTGGGCCCCCAATTTACACCCCAAAATTCTTAAAACGCCTCTGCAAGTACATTTTATATCAATTTTCCTTGTCTAAATTGGCATGTAAAAATCTGCGTGCTTTCTTCTGAAGTCATTGATATTAAAATCATTGCTGTCGAATGTAACTACATTTTGATATTATACGTGATGTACAGTAAATTAAAGCAATTACATTTATTAAGTAGAAGTACATATTGGGTATGTAAAAAAAAATAGTCTTCAGAAACATTAACATTTATTTTCTGCTGGTGGTTGAAATATCATAGTTCCCAAATCCTTATCTAAAATTTGTGTGTGCATTTCCCATGATGTAAGACATCCTAATGTTTGGCAAGATTGCATCTTGATGCTTTATGTTTCAACTGCTGTGCTAGTATAGCAGCCCTGCTGAGGTTCATCCGATTAGCAAAATAATTAACCTTTAATATGTTGTTCTAACAAAACGATGACTGATATTTTAATGTAACAATTCTTTTTCAATTTTCTGATATGCCTGTGTTCCTGGGGAACGTGTAGAATAGAACATATGCCAAGGTGAAGGAATGATATTTTACTGTCAAACAATATATAATAATACACATCAAAAACATTTCAAGGAGAGAGCAAAACTGTGTGGACTATAATTATTTGCAGTTTATTGTTATGGAAACCAAATGTCTTTCTGATTATGTACAAGAAAAATAGCTACAGAAGTGAAGAACAGAGCTTGTGTTTTTGATTTTAGATTCATATTACGCCCCTATTTTCCAAAGAGTTTTATATACCATTTTTGTTTTTAAATCACTAAAATAAAAAAATGCAAATATTTGGGATGGAAACATGGGTTTCATAAATGTGACAAAAGCCAGTGACCAAATGGGATCTGGTGGTAGGAAAATGATCTGCTATTTCTGTTTTTATTATTTCTATTATTTTCTCAATTTTAGCCTTATTTATCCATGTTTCTGTTGTTGGGGAATCAACATCGCTCTCTTTATTCACAGTTGCATTCAGATGCACTGTACAATAAAATACATATATAGAGCGACACGGCAGCATCCAGTGTGAAGTCCCGTGGGGGATAAGTACTGTATCGGCTGTGCACTGCTCCGTGAAAAAAAAATAAGGCTGGATCGCTTTGAATGTTAAAAAAAGGTGTATTTGGCCATAGGCAAAAAGATAAAAAGGAGGGATAACCCCACAAGTTACAATTAGATTGTAAGCTCTTTGGAGCAGGGACGCCACTTCCGAAATGTTACTTTTATGCCTGAAGCACTTATTCCCATGATCTGTTATTTATATTATTTGTTATTTACATGATTGTCACGTGTATTGCTGCTGTGACGCGCTATGTACATTAATGGCGCTATATAAATAAAGACATACAATACAATACAAGTAACCTCTGATGCGTTTCACCCGTAGTCAGGCTTTATATTACCCTCCTTTTTATCTTTTTGCCTATGCCAAACAAACCTTTTTTTAACATTCAAAGCGATCCAGCCTTATTCTTTTTTCACAGAGCAGTGCACCGCCGATACTTCTCCCGCACGGGACTTCACTTCCAGGCTACGATTCAGGCAGGGAGCATGCTGATCCGGACGCTGCACAAGGAGGCTATAAGTTATTTATGACAAACCTTTATGCATTTTTTACCCCAGGAGGTTTAGCTTTACATGTGGCATTCTATGGTATATAGTGGGTAGGGGTCCAGAGCTTGTCATCAGACACCCAGTGTTCATCCCACTTCATATACATTCCACCAGGCTACCTCTCACTCACATGGGGGTCAAAATAGCCTTACTTGGTATTGCAAATAACAAAAAACAACACAAAAAGCTTCACTGCAACCGGAACAAATTGAATTCCACACAATGAAATGTGATTGATATACATTCATCCTACAAACACTGCGGCACTTGTCATTTGGGGTTCATTTCCCTGGTTTTCTTACGCAGCATCCAATGTGTCTGTCTGAGCCACACGTGAAAAACGTGGCGGGGCAAACATGTTATCTCACCTGCTGGCACGCACCAGAGAGTGAGATACTTTCTGCTACATCTGTACTAATGTAAGATTTCAATTTACCTTAACATTACTTTACATATGTCTGTAAATATTTAAATATATGGGGAAGATTCATCAAGTGCCATATGGGTTAACGTTCCTGATTCAGCATTAACACCTCTTCAAATAACAAGCACTTGATAAAATTGATCTTATATAAGGGTATATATCTGAGTAGCAAAGTTTCCACTGAAATTGGCAAAGTTCATTAAATCTGCCATTTTTTTGGGAAAATGATCCAAGTTGACCCAATATGTTTTTTTGGCGACCCTTTATATAGATCCCAACATGTGTCCATCTCAGGCTCTAACTCCAACCCCCTGGATATCACCTGTGGTGTCCCGCAAGGCTCTGTTCTGGGGCCCCTACTCTTCTCAGTGTTCATTAATGTTCTTCCCACAGCTTGTAAGGAAGCCTCAGTACACATGTATGCAGATGACACAATCCTATATGCACACAGCCATAGCCTCTCTGACCTTCAACACATACTTCAGTCTGACTTTTTGAGACTCGAAAACTGGATTTCCCAAAACAAACTGTTTTTAAACACTGACAAGACTGTAACAATGGTATTTGGGACCAAGACTAAATTTGTAAAGCTTCCAGTGACTGAGCTGATTAGAACCAACGCTAACACCACCCTAACACCTGTCACTAGTTTTAAATACCTGGGCTTATGGTTTGATTCCCACTTAACATTCGGGATGCACATTGATACCCTGACAACCAAGACCTATGCCAAAGTAGGGGTACTTTACAGGAACAAATCCTCCCTAAGTCTCCTGGTCAGAAAGCGTATTGCACAGCAGATGCTAATGCCAATTATTGACTATGGAGACATATTATATGGCTCGGCTCCTCAAACCCACCTTAGCAAACTTGACACCCTCTACAATTCAATTTGTCATTTTGTTCTCCAATGCAACTACAACACACATCACTGCGAAATGCTCAAAGAACTAGATTGGTCATCACTAGAGTCTAGGCGCAAAGTTCACCTTTCCTGTCTCACCCTCAAATACTTTCTGGGCAAGCTATCCAGCTACCTGAACAAGCTCCTCACCCCTACCACATGCAGCACCTATCACCTGAGATCTGACTCCAAAAGACTATTCATGGTCCCAAGGCTCAACAAAGTATCCGGACGTTCCTCCTTCTCCTTCCGTGCACCCCAAAACTGGAATAACCTACCAGAGACTCTCATATCCACCACCAGCTTAAGTTCTTTCAAATCTAAGGCTGTCTCACACTTTAATCTGGTCTGTAACTGTTTCATACGCTCATAATATATATTTTCTTTAACTGTGCACGCAATGTCTTGTATATAATGTATACCTTGTTCATTTATGTAACTGTACTTGTAACCATGTATTATTTGTTTTACTCTGTGCCCAGGACATACTTGAAAACGAGAGGTAACTCTCAATGTATTACTTCCTGGTAAAATATTTTATAAATAAAAAATAAAATAAATATTGACATTTTGTCAAAAAGTCGCAACATTCAGGCACAATGTCACGCAACGCAAAGATTTGGCAAACAACGGGAAAACAGCCGAGAAGTTTCCAAAACATAACATTTTGCAAAGTACTATTAATGACATTTGCACATATCTATATATAAAAAATAAATATGATTGCTGAAATGCTACCTATACAAGATTTTCCTGTCATAGAAGCACCATCATCATACTTAAAATATGTGTTTGATTAACATTAAGTGCTGCATATGATGAATGCTTTCCCATGAAGCTGGTGCTGCAGACTCTATTTAATGTAATAGCGTTTATAGTCCATAAGTGAGGGCACATTCTTATTCTTAGTGCTGTGCGCTTTAAGGAATAATTGAGGGAGTGGTTGCACAGGTTGTGAGGATTTGCTTGGGGAAATATTATAATGGGATCTATCACAGTGAGTATCTTTATCTCCTGGTGTTTCCCCTTTTCCTTTGTGACTTTCAGTCCAGCCAAACTGAGGTGGCATTGTCCTTTTTCACACAGGAGATCAGAGTTAAAATTAACAAATTTAATGCAAATTGACGCTAGAAAAATATCTTGCCAAACATCAATGAATAAAAACCTGCAGCTTTATACTTATGATATATTGTAATGATTTATTGAAACATACAAGTAAAAATATTAGTACATGCTCATATGTTGGTTTATAATGACCAGCTTTTTCAATACATTCCAAATGAAGATTAAACAAATGATACACATAAACAGGCAATCTTGTTAGAACAGCTTTCGATTTGATGCATATATTGTAGTGCATGTCTTATATGTGTACCATGTAAGCGCATACTATATAATTTAATAAATATAGTATATAAACTCTATCTATATCTTATGTGAACACAAGCTCTTTTTCTCACATTAAAATTAGCTGTGAATGTCTGCAGATCCTGCAATATTAACCACCACTCCTCTGATCCCTCCCTGGGTTATACAGTGGTCACGGTCACACCTTTCCCCAGTCAGCATGAAAGAAGAGATCTATCGCGATTCAGCTGTGCAGACATTCTCTTTTGAGGAGATGGATGGAGTTAATTTCAGATTGGGAGATACGGTAATGCTTTCTTGAACTCTGAAGGAAGGTCAAACTTTGCAGAGGAATTGAATCCCAAAGTTCTTGCAATAGATGTTTTTAGATTATGTTTTTCTTTCCATTTTTCTCCTGCATCTTTTTTCATAATGTACTGTCAAAAGTTTCCTTAACACTGGATTCTTTCAAAATAAGCTTTACTAAATGTCATTTATATATATTTAAAAAATTGTTATCTGTGACATGTACACAAATTAAAGAAGTTCTTTTAACTTGAAAATGCACGTTAAATATTTTCTGCATACATTTTATCAGTGCGAGTAATTGTTCACTACTAGAGATGGGCATATTTTTGGGGCGAATTTGGATCTGCCTCGAATCCGGCAGTTCCTTTGATCCGCGGATCCCTCTCGAAAAGTGAAATCCACAATTGCAGATTTTTTTTTTCAGGGGCAGTGAAAAATCCATTCCTGGATGGGTTTTTTTAGGAGCGAGAGAGTGACCTCTCTAACTTTATTAGCAGTTGCCAGTTGTATATATATCCCCTCAAGCGTCCCTCCAAATAAACATGCCTCTGCTGAAAAAGGAGCACCCTGGACGATATGCAAAGTATATTTAAATGAGTCCTGTCCCACACATCCTAAAAAGGATTTCCATGCGAACAATATAGAGTTGATTATAAACTGAAGGCACCAACCTAATTACTGGAACGGTGTCAGACACAACAGGATCTGGAATCCATAACTATTTCTTTAAGAGGCCACAGCTCCAGCAGTGTAAGCGAAACCAGTTGATAGGGAGCATTGTTGTCACGAGCTCACTGCTACACATGTAGCTAATCTAGCTATTAGCGTTTCTCACAGGTATCTCAGGTGTGCTCAACAACTTTCAACCACTAATTGGAAGTGGTCTGCTTTTAAAGGAAGCTAGGGGGAGGGAGCTCCTATAGGTATATGCACTAATTTTGGTGCCACGTATGAACAAAAATGGCTACGGTATAACAGAACAGGGACAAAAATATTCACCGTGCCATCTGCCAGAGACATACTGAATTGAAATACATTATTTTACAATAAATACAACTCTACAAACTGCAGGAAGTGAGATTTCCCTTTATGTCTATCATTATCTATCTTACTCTTTCCCCCTCATGACTTTCTCTCTTTTCTCCCCACTCAAATCTTTCTTTTTTTCCTCTTATGTATTTCTCTTTACTTCTTTATTTTATCCTGTTTTTGTGTTTCCTTCCTTTCTATATCTCTTCTTCCCCTTTAATGTCTGTCTGGCTCTCACTGATTTGGCTCTTCCTTCTAACCTGTTTTCAGCATGTTTGCTTCATGCCCCCGCTCTACTCTGTTCTCCTCAGCTCTCCCTGAGGCTCTGCCCACTACTGAGGCTCCTCCTTCTCAATGCTCAGTAGAGAGAAAGGGATTGTTCCCTATGCGCACTGCCTGCGTTGTGTCCAGTGCTCACGACAGGGGGTTGGAGGGGAGAGTGCCAGGACTGGCAGCTCCAGGGGGCAGACCTGGCCAGCCGATGCTGGAAGTTCTGCGTCCTGCCACCGGGGTCTCTGTGAGCCCCCACTCATCTGCATGGCCCTTCTCCCCAACTCTGTGTCCCACTCTTACCCCTATCTTGCTCCCTCTCTTCCTCACTCTCCCCCCTCCTTCTCTTAAAACCCCTCTATCCTCTTTCCCCCCTACGCTATCACTCAGTTACCACTTCTCACTCAATCCAGCTTCCTCAATCCCACACAAATCCCCCCCAAGACCAATACAATTCCCACTCAACCCCCCTCAATACATACACAATACCCCCTCCCAATACAATCCCCCCAAATACAGACCCCAATAAATCCCCAAATACAGGCACCACTATACACACCAGATGCAACCACCCCACCAGATGCAAACACCCCCCCAGATACAAACAGCACTACGACCCCACCCCAGAAACAATTGCCTCTAATACCCCACTCCAGATGCAATTACCACTACTACCTCACCCCAGATACAATTACCACTATCCTCCCAGATACAATTATTACTACCCTCCCATATATAATTACCACTGCTATCCCCCACCCCAGATACAAGTATCACTACTACTCCCCGATACAATTACCACTACTACTCCCCAGATACAATTACCACTAACCCCCCTCCGCCCCCAGGTACAATTACCACTACTACTCCCCAGGTAGAATTACCACTACTACCCGCTTATCAGATATAATTATCACTACTACCCACCACAGATACAATTAGCACTACACTCTCCAGATACAATTAACACTAACCTCCCAGATACAATTACCCCTACCCACAAATACAATTAACACAACTACCCCACCCCAGATACAATTACCACTACCCTCCCAGATATAATTACCATTACCCCCCAGATACCTGGTGCACGTAGGAAGCTGAGCCTGTCGTCCAGGTGCACCCAACTTCTGGCGCACACCAGCGGGAGAGAGAGGCCCAGCGTGGGAAGGCAGCAGCTGGGGAGAGCCGGGATCTGGCAGTGGTAACCAGAGGCCCGGATGTTGGGCACAGAAGGCCGGGCCCAATTTCCAGGGCCTTTGGTTGGTGCTGCTGGGCCCCGGCTCCTGGCTCTCCCCAACTGTTGCTTCCTCTTCCCATGCCTGACCTCTCTCCTGCCCTTGCGTGCTGGGAGCTGGGTACAGTCATATATGTCTAATACAGAAAAGCTCAGAGCTCAAAAAAATCCCATTATTTTATTTGTTATATTACGATTAAAATTGTTTTTATACTATTTTCATCATACCAGTACACTGTTGGATTTTTTGAGCTCTGATCTTTTCTGTATTAGACATATACAATATGACTATGTAACTAGATAGTGGGATTGAGTGCTGTTATACAGGGGACTGTACTGGTCTACCAGCCCCTCATGGGCCTGTTGCTCACCAGTTTCTTTCTATTTTCTATTGGTTATTTATCCCTATGCACCTTTTACCCCACCTACCTAACTATGCTTTAGATACTTGAGGAGTGCTGGTGCCATATTTGTTGTTTTGTTCCACTTGTGTCAATGTCCAAGTCAAAGCATAGAACTGTGGAAGAATGCACAGTGCATGGCCAAGGGCCTTTTCTAAAGCTCATAATACACCATACAAAAATCTACATGTCCCTTCTAGAAAAATAAATCAATGTGGTATCTGCACAGGGATTGGAGGACGTTTTGGGTACGTCTTTAAGAACTCAAAAAGTTAAAGCCTTGTATAAAAATGTGTGTATTCCTATATTTCTTTCTCAGAACCTAGTACTCAAACAAAACAAACCAAACATGATAGGAGTCGACCTGACAACATTAAGAGAATATTTTTTTTGAAGTGTAACAGGGCCAAGTGGTTAGTCGCAATTAAAATGTATTTTTGCAAAAGTTCACATCATTCACTTGCTGATATTTATGTTTTTCTCATTACTGCACTCTATTTGTAACCTGCTTTTATAACTTTGTTAACGTGATGTTGATTTAATGAGTTGTTGTTGAAGAATTTAGAAATAAGCAAACATTTATAGAAAATAAAATAGGACAATTAAATTCATGCGTTGATATTAACTGGAGACGGCATTATTTTCTGGCATTTAAATAAAAATGACCTCTTGGAACTATGGATCTCATAATGTTATTTAGTTCTGTTCTTACACATAGCAATATAAATCACAAAAAAAGCTGTCATATAATGTAATAAAGGGCAGTTTAATAAGAGTTGTGTTACTTATATAACCCACGAATGCTGATTTAATAAAGATCCATTTTGAAGTCCTTGCTTGCCCTTAGCTTGGGAAAAAAAACATATGTTTAAATTAACTAGCTTCCGTATAATATGATGTTCTAAAAAACATTTTAAAACTCTCCATGGCCCATTTGAGCAGCTATAATTATCTACAAATTATTGTGAGTGAATTGTAGGCAGTAATACTTAAATGGTAATGGTGAATTTAGTGTACAGTGTTCTACATAATTAAATAAATCTTTTCTACATTTTAGCATGTTGAGCTGAATTTAGACAATAGCAAATGTAGTGAACCCTTGAAAAGTCTGTGTGATTACAATGCAATAATATTCCACATTAAATATGTCCAAATCTAGAGCTTGGTAGGTTTAAGTAAAATACAACATGCACTTAGCTTTTATTAGAGATATTCTGTTTATATTTTATGTCTTTATTTATATAGCACCAAAAGTGTACTCAGCGCTTCACAAAGAATACAGTACAGGGAATTATAATAATACAATAAGTGAAGCAAAATCAAAATAATAGGAAAGGAAATTCCTGCCCCGAAGAGCTTACAATGTTTTTCACTGATCTATGGTTTACGGTTTTGCCTCTAAAAGTTTTGCAGGTGTTGGTCTTGGTTCTGGATTGTGATTATGGTGCAATGGGAATTTAATCATAATATATACAAATTTGTAATATTTATTAAATAATACATGCCTAATATATACTAGAATATATATGTGTATAGTTTAATACATGTTCCTTAATTGAAAAAACAAACAAACAGTGGCACGACACTTCTTAATACACTTATCTATACACAAAAAACTATTTACAGGACTCACAGTGAGACTACAGTCTAAACTCTGAAGAACCTGTTTCTAGAACATTGGGTGGATCTATATACAACCTCCTATCTCCCTATAGTGACATCAGAGGTCACAAAACAAAGGAGTGGCATCCCCTCTGAAAAGTAATTCTACATTAAAAAAAAAACTTTTCTCTTTCTGATTCTCCATTTCCCCCTTTCCTTTCTCTGACCATCATCTCATCGCATTGTCTCTCTCTCACTTCTCCCATTCTCCATCTCTATCTACACCTCGTTTCTGCAGAAACCTGTGCTCTATTATCTACCAGCCTTTGTTTCCACTTTACGTTCCTTCCTCTCCTCTCTCAATTCTGCTCCAGACCCTGACAACCTGTTCAGGAACTACAACTCTGCCTTATCTTCCTCTCTTGATCTACATACTCCGCTTTCTCTCTGCTGTCCTCACCCTTCTAACCCCAGACCCTCGCTAAATTCCCACCAGTGCTTGCAGCGTTCCTGCGCTCGTTCATCGGAACGCCTCTGGAGGAAACTCATACTCTCACAGACTTCTTTCACTACAAATGTATGCTATCCTGTTTCAACTCTACCCTCTCTCAGGCTAAACAAACCTAATTTTCTTCACTAATCAACAAGCACAAGTCTAACCCATGCCGACTCTTCCGTCTTTGACTCTCAACTCAGACCACCTTCAGTTGCCTCTTCTTCTTCCTCTGTCTCATCTCAGGAATTTGCTGACTATTTTAAGGAAAAGGTGGAATCCATACGTCAGAACATCCCCTTTGTCTACTCCTCCCATCCTACACCGCTTCCTAACTGTCCTCCTGCCTTTCTTGAATCTTTTTCCGCTGTCTCAGAGGAGGATGTGTCACTGCTGATCTCCTTTTCTCCCTCTACCACTTGCCCTCTTGACCCCATTCCCTCCCATCTCCTAAAACCTCTTGCTCCTACTATAATCCCTATGATCACACACATTTTTTACTCCTCCCTCTAATCTGGTACCTTTCCATCCTCCTTCAAATATGCAACAACTATACCATTACTCAAAATCAGCAAGCTTGACCCTACCTGTCTTTCTAACTATCAACCTGTCTTCCTCCTGCCTTTTGCCTGCCTTGAACGTATTCTCTCACTTGCTCCACTTTCTCAACACTTATTCTCTCCTAGACGATCTACAATCTGGCTTCCGCACTGCTCACTCGACTGAAACAGCCCTCACTAAAATAACTAATGACCTCCATGCTGCTAAAGAGAGAGGTTATTACACTCTGCTCATACTACTCGACCTCTGTGCAGCATTTGACACCGTGGACCACCCACTTCACATTCTCCATACTCTTGGTATCCGTAACAAAGCTCTATCCTGGATCTCCTCTTACCTCTCCCATTGTACTTTCAGTGTCTCTTCTGCTAACACATCCTCCTCCTCTATCAATCTCAATGTGGGGTACCCCAGGGTTCTGTCCTGGGACCTCTTCTCTTTTCTCTGTGCACACTTTCTCTAGGTGACCTAATCACATCTCTTGGGTTTAACTATCACCTCAATGCCGACGACACACAAATTTACTTTTCAACACACAAATTTACTTTTCAACCCCTGACCTTACACCTGCTGTACAGATCAATGTTTCAAAATGTCTCTCTGCAATATCATCATGGATGGCCCTCTGCCGACTTAAACTTGACATGGCAAAAACAGAGCTCCTCATACTTCCTCCCAAAGCTGGCCCTACTACCTCCATCCAGATTACTGTTGGAAGTACTATCATTCCCCAATTAGCCCAAGCATGCTGCCTGGGGGTCACACTCAACTCCTCACATTCTCCTCTCACATTAAAAATGTTTCTAAAACCTGTCATTTTTTCCTCCACAATATTACAAAGATAAGCCCTTTCCTCTGTTGCTCGACTGCTAAAACTCTGACTCAGGCCCTCATTCTCTCCCGTAATGATTACTGCAACCTCCTGTTGTCCGCCTTCCTGTCTCTCACCTGTCTCCCCTCCAATCTATAATAAACGCTACTGCCAGAATCATTCTACTCTTTCCAAATCTGTCTCAGCGTCTCCCCTGCTGAAATCCATCTCCTGGCTTCCTATCAAATCCAGCATCTCGCACTCAATTCTCCTCCTTACTTTTAAAGCTTTACACTCTTCTGCCCCACCATATATCTCAGCCCTAATTCCTCGCTATGCACCATCCGGATGTCTTCTCTCTATTGCCTTTGTATCTAATGCCCTCTCCCGCCTTAAACTTTTCTCACTGACTGCCCCACACCTCTGAAATGCCCTTCTCCTAAATACCCAACTAGCACCTTCTGTATCCACCTTTAAGACCCACCTTAAGACACACTTGCTTAAAGAAGCATATGAGTAGCACTGTGGCTAATACTATACATTAAGCTTGGCACCCTGCAGACGCACATAGCCGAATGCCCTCCTACTGTCTCTGTACGTTCTTCCTACCTACCAATTAGATTGTAAGCTCTTCGGAGCAGGGACTCCTCTTCCGAAATGTTAATTTTATGTATGACGCACTTATTCCCATGACCTCTTATTTGTATTATTTGTTATTTATATGATTGTCACGTGTATTACTGCTGTGAAGTGCTATGTACATTAATGGTGCTATATAAATAAAGACATACATACATACATGCAGATTATGGGGCGGGTAGAAACTTGAGTGATCCCTCACAATTAACCCATTAAATTATATAGTGGTCCCAAAGAGGGTCTGCACAAGGGATCTGCTGCTTCTTTGACTTATCTGTCTTGCCTGTTGTCTGCGTTTTGTGGAAAGAGAAAATAGGGCCGTGGGAGAGAAGAAGGGGGGTGAAATAGGAGGGGTAGGGTAGAGGGAGGTGATGGGGTTGTGACCGGGACATTTCAATGCATAGGAGATACCAGCACCCCATAATGGGGCCTGTATCTCAGGAAGCAGGGGTCCCCGGACCTGAAATCAATGCGGTTCTGCTCCGGAGACCCCCTGCTCATCTACCCTAGTAAGAAAATTTAAATTAAAATATTTTTATTTCAGCAGAGGTTTGCGCAGAGAGAGAGAGGCGGCTCTCTCTCTTTGCAGCAGAATCAACTCACCAGGTAAGCCCTTTTCGGAGGGCAGATCATCTCGGCACCGGCTTCTCGCCATTTGTTGTAATGTTGCTATCACTGGTATTCGGGGCTTTCTGCGTACATGATAACAATGCTGTCAAAAATGGTGATTTAAAAACCCTGGAGATTTTTTCTATCAGACTTTACTGCATAAGGCAAAAATTCAACAAATATATAAATAACATTGCCAGTGTTTTGCCCATTGTGTTACAGCATAATGGACAGGCTACTGGCATGTAGTAACAATGTATCAATCGGATTATTTTAAAAAATAGGCCTTATACTGAATATTGTAATTATTGTTGCTTGCACTGGTGAAAAATGCGAGATACTGTACTGTAGCCCTAAAGGTGTCAATATAATCATAAAAGTGTTAAAAGCTGCCCAAAGCAAGGACAGTATCATGGTGACCTTACTGTTGAGGTACTGTAATGTGGTGTTGGTATTCAGTCCTATTGTTGTGAGAAATAAAACATGTGTTAAATTTATATCCTATTTTGTTTAACTTTTCATTTATTTGGTGTCTATTTTTGGGGGCTAATATAGTATTGGCGATGGGGGCTGAGGGATGGCAGTTAATAGTGAGAGGTAGGGAGGTAGAGAGTTGCAAAACAAACGTGAATTCGAATATTTATAAAAAATGTATAACAGCGTAGAAAAGTAATAAAAGGGACCGTAATATGTTTTTCGACATCTCATGCCATCATCCTCATCATCTGATGGCTGTGTGCTGTGGATGCTGATTTAGCATGCTATCGATTCTGAAAAAAAATAGGAACCTTAAATGGCAGATACTATATACCATTGGGTGCGCAAACTGGGGGGCACGGGATTTTTATCATATCAATCAATGATCAGTATTATGGGCTATTTGTGTCATAGGGCACAAAAACTAATAACATATTTTATATTATATTTACCATCGTTACAATTCTTGCCAATCTTGCTAACCTTGCCGACCTTGCAGATGTGGATGATATTTGGCTGGATCATATTCGGATAGGTATCCATACTGAGCATTAGAGGTAAAATCAAGGTTCGACTGCTGTAGATAGTAATCAGGTAGGATTACCAGGTTACTAGAAGGACCTGTCAAGGTATAATTAAGTTGGGGCTGCTATTCACGATGATTTTCAGATGTTGTCCCTTTGTGAGATTGGGAAGTATGATTCAATCTGTTAGTCCAGTTTCTTCTCCTTCTGAACTTGCCATGATCAAACATATTCGCAAAGGATGGTTCCAATACCCCAAAACCTCCTCTGACATCCGGATTGTGGGAGATGTGAGTGAAGCAATCATTAATTGACAAAGTAAAGCGCACTGACTTTTTCCATTTACTAGAGTCAGCTTAATCCATGAAGTATTCATAATTGGCAATGAGATAGCCATATATTTGTGATACAGTGGCTTTCTTCTGCTGCATCATTGATTGCTCAATAGATGACATTGCACTCTTTATCCGTTCACGATAAAGTCAGGAGTGAGTGACCACAAAGTATAACTATAAGTAGAACACATTGAACATTTACATTTTGCAACAAAATATAAAAACAACCAAATGTTGACCACGTCTGGAATGGTCAAGACCATAAAACAATGCGGGATTGTAATGAATTGCAGTATATTGCTGCTTGAGACTTACAGAACTCTACATACACATTCACTGTGCCAACTGGCAGACAGGCGCTGAATTTGAAACAAACAAATCTGAAATCTGTCTGGCATATCCTGTTTAATTCAGGTGTGAATAGCAACACGAAGAGCTGTCACCAGTGGTCTACAACTAAACGGGATGTATATTGATTACATCTCCAAAACAAAACAATTGATGTCCAGACTTCAGTTAAGGAAAACTGAACATACAGACGGGCTATAGCTGTAGGGGGAAATCTGGAGAGGAGGGGAATATATTAGGGAGAAGCAGAGGGAGGAGGGGAAGATGTGGAGGAGAAACTGGTGAGGAGTGGAGCATGTGCAGGAGAAGCTGGGAAGAGGGGAGATTGTGGGGTAGAAGCTGGAAAGAAGGCAAGCATGTGGGGCAGAATGAAAATGAAAACATTTAATAAAAGGATTTTTGGTTAAATTGCCGTGTTTAATGTATTATGGGAAAAAAGAGAGTCCCTGCACCAATTTTTTAGGACTCTAGCACTGATCTCAATGTCATTACTAACCAATTTAAAAAGCAGTGGCCCCAGTACCGAACATTGAGGTACTTCCCTTACAACAACAAGGCCACACCGAAAAGGTTCAATTTATGAAAACTCTTGGCTGTCTATCCTTCACCAGACTTATAATGCAGTTGCACATATTTTCACGCAAAAAAATGTCTTTTAGTTTGTATATTAACCTCCAATCTCCACACTATGTACTGTAACACCCCCTAACATCCCCACTCTCAAACCTTAATGGGATCAGCTATCAGGCTGAACCATACTCAAACCTGAGGCATACTCCTTCATAAAATGTGGATGCCATTTTACTGTACCTTCTTGTTTCAACATTGTCCCTCCTTCCCTCTAGGTAGTGAGCTCTCATATGCAGGGAACTATGTTTATGTAATTATCAAGTATCAGTACCCTCATTGTATCGTACTGCATATAATGTTGGTGGTAATATATTGGTGGATGTCATTAGCACTGTGTTGATCCTGCAGATCACTTGGTCTGCTCTGTGCACTTCAGTAACCAATCCCTGAACATCCCTGCCAGCAAGGAGTTCCTACCCGGGCCTGAGTTCAGCCTGGAGGCAGGTCACTATTTTAAGGGCTGGTCAGACAATTTGTTTTGGTTTAATAAAGCTGTGACCTATTGTAAGTTTAATTCAAAAACAGGGTATCCGGCTTCTTTATTATATTTAAAGTCAAGGTATGCAGGAATCGTTGGTGTAGGTCACTTATGGGCAATTGAGAAATACTGTATTTTACTGTATGTACAGTATGTAACTAGGGAAAAAGGTTAACACCAAAGGATTAAACTAGCCATTAAACCACCATGCTGCTCCTACTTATCTAATATCTGATTACAGGCCCTGCAGTGTCTCATTATCCCAGCTGGATTCCTTACAAGTATCTAAATTGGGAGTCCCTTAAATACCTTAATCAAAAGTACAAGCAAAACCATGACTCTGTTTGCAGCATTTGTTTTGTGAGGTAAGACACATGAAGCTAAATCACAGGTTAATCACAGAACGGAAACAGAAAAGTAACAGTGCATTTGCTAAGACAAAAGCCAAGCTAAAAATGCCTGATATAGCTCACATCTTTGACTGTGATGTAGGTGCTTTGAGAGATCACTTCACTGCAGTGCTGAGAAAAAAAGTATCCTCGCACTAACAGGCAAGATAAACACCAAGATTAAAGCAGAGAAAGGGGAATACTTTCAATAAACACAATGTTTTTGAACGACAGTAAAGCATGCCAGGCTGTTCTGGGACTATCATTATTTCTCAGCGTGATCATCATTAAATAGAAATAGACAAAACAAACAGGGATTTATTAAGGAACACCCGGCATGTGAAATTCGAAGAAACAATACTATACTTTCTTTGTAATTTACTTTATTCATCTCAGTTGTTTTGACAAAGTTACTGTTTCTCTTAAACTACTCTGAAAAACAAATCTAAAGACATTGTCATTCCCCAAACAAGGGGGTAGATTCACAGAAGCTTGTAGTTTTTGCATTAATTAACTTGCGTTAGGGAATTTGTGAACTGACTTTATTTTTCTGCGCAAGCAAAAAGAGAAAAAAAATCAGCGCTACCTGTATAACCAAAATATGTATGAACAGTGAAATAGAAAAAATTCACAGAAAATGAACTATTTGAAAAGTTCAAAATGAATTACATGCAGAATAAGTGTTATAAAATTGATAACATTAACCAGGTGTTACAAATATAACAAATGATTACAAAGTGAGATAGAGCAACACAATGCTGCTGTAAAATGCTCTCTTCAACAGTCCAAGCACGGAAAAGGATGTGTCAATGTGAAGCCTAAAATTGAGCAAGAAGAAGCATATGTACGGGGTCACCAGCAGTTTTAAAGTGAAAGGATAAGGAAATTCCGGCGTATATTAGCAGACCTCCTGAGCAAGCTCCAGATGGAGTCAGTATACAGTATACTGATGACGAAATTCCCTGATGAAGTAGGCAACAAAACGCGTTGGGACGGACTTTTATGCATTATGCAGTCAACATAAAGACCACCCACCTGTGACACAGGAGGCGAAGGTGCTGCTCCAGGATTGTATTGGAGACACAGCTGAGATACACTGCCGGGGATGAGTTCAAAGACACTGCTATCATGCGTTTCGTCTAGCAACATACAATAAGGGCAACATGTATTTACTTCTGTCGCTGGATTTAATACTTTGTTTTAATTTTGTCACACTTTTACTACTACTCAGTGCTCGTGTTGCACTATGATCCCAGTGATCAATTGTATTAAAATGTAACATTTGATCGCACTATGCGCGTATGCCTTTCTTTCCGTTTATAGGACTTGATTTTTCGTCTTATGTGCCAGGTATAAAAAAGCTATATTAAAACTAGAGACGGACAAACCTGTCTGAATCCGAACTGTGGTGTTCCTGGGCTATCCCGGCAATATCCTATTCACACATTGAAATCCACCTTCGGACTACTTCGTTGCGAGGTCACCCGCAATTCTTCAGAATCAGTCATTGGGATTCGTCGGCACGGATTTGAAAGAATTTCACAATGGATTCTACTTAAATCCGTGTCCATGGAACGTCGTTACAGTACATTGATATTTATATACTCATCCTCCCATAATAGTTTAGTTTGACGGATTTGGATTCCGTTTGCAGGTGCATCAGACATATTTTAATTCATAGGAAAAGAAATCGAATCTGCCTTTTTGAGGCTGATCAGTGGAATTCCGTGGATGAGAAGAAGTGGCCAATCTGTGGCGGATTCGAATTCTGTTGAATATTTTGCCTATCTCTAATTACCTTTTGATTTACATAAACATTAAGCAAACACCAACGTCAATATATAAATCTTCATATAGAATATCATTAATAATTATGCGAATGAATGCAAATAAATACAAAAATTCACATATGTTCCACATAATAATAATAGCATGTTCTTGTATAGCGCTGCTAGTTTTACGAAGCGCTTTACAGAGACATATTTGCAGACACAGGTCTCTGCCCCGTGGAGCTTACAATCTATGTTTTTGGTGCCTGAGGCCCAGGGAGATAAAGTGACTTGCCCAATGTCACAAGGAGCCAACACTAGGAATTGAAACAGGTTCAACTTCTCCAAACTCACTGCCAGTCAGTGTCTTTACTCACTGAGCCGCTTCTTCTCCCATGAATTAAAACCTACTTGCGCGTGACGACGCTCACAGCGTGACAGGAGCGACAGGCTCGAACGATTGCTAGACATAGTGGTACAGGCAATGGGGAGGCGGGGCCGTGATGTCACAAAGCTGGTTCTCCCTCATTGGCTGAACCGCTCATGTGACGCGGCCGTTGCTTGTTTTCAATGGCACTCATAGGAAAAATTGCGGTAACAATGTATGTATGTATGTATATATATATGAGAACAACAACAAAGATCCCTATAAGAAGCACACAGGTATATAAGGAAGATAACAACGTTTATTAATGTACCATAAAAACAGGGGAGAAAAGAAGATAAAATGGAGGGGGGACATGTACCCACAATCTGGAGGGAGCAGAACTAAAAGGCAAAATTATGACTGTAATAGTGTCTGAAAATCAGAACACAAGATCAAAAGCCCAAAGGCGTCTAATGATATGGGTGTGCATGCACAATAAGCAGACAAGATGGTGATTGAGCTCAATAAATGCCTGGGTATAAAACACATGCAACACATCAACAACATACAACCAAAAGCAATGACATGAAGGTGGCTGGAGGCCAGATTCATGAAAAGAGAATAGTCAGAGGCTATAAGAGTGAAAACTCTAGCTGAAGCCTTCAATTGCTAGGAATAAAATAAACAGTCCAAAAATAATGCAAGTTCCTGAATACGTCACCAATAAGCAGAAGTGAAAATATATCCTGTGGGTGGTCCTAATATATATATATATATATATATATATATATATATATATATATATATATATATATTTATCAGTGTAGCGCACCAGGTGTAAATTGTTTAAGGCACTTATACTGTATACAGTAAGTGCTAAATATAAAGTGCTAAATGTAAAGATAATATTTACAATTTAATACAGACAGTAAAGATAGTGTTAACAGTATAATACAACCAGTACCAGTAATTCTGAATCAGTGAAACAACAAGGGAGTTGAGTCAATTAACCTCTAAAACTTGAAACCTGTGCAATTGGTGAGAATAATGTATAAAGTGGATAAGAATATGGATCCTTCCCTTTGCAAAAGGATCAATAGTAGTTTTAATACTCTAGTTCTGCTGCTCCTTAAGGTTGAATGACTCGGCATCACAAATCTAAGAACAAAAACACAAAAGAAAAGCGCACAACTCTATTAGTATAGTAATTTGAAATGTGATTAGCATATAAAAAGGTAAGTATTGCACATACAAAAAAAGCCAATAAAAACAAGCTTACCATATGGAACTCGGAATGGCGGTCTCTTCTGAGATACTGACGAACCCTCGCGCTTCAGCAACCGGTCATATGGAGAAATAACAGTCCGGGACGAATAAGTGCCTCATGCAGTAAGCGCCGATAAGGCTTTTTATCGGCATTTTCCAGCCAAAATTGGATTTGAGATTCAGTAAGCGCCGATAAGTGGTCAAAATCGGCAGTTTTTCTTGCTGAAAATTTTTTATCGGCATGCGGCTGCCGATAACCCACTTATCGGCACTTATCGGCACTTTCTGAAATCGGCTGTATTCAAGTAGCCCCGATCAGCTTATTGGTGCTGATCGGCACTCAGAAATGGAGATTTAATCGGCAATTGGTCCCGCCAACTAAAGTTTGCAAGTTGGAGGGGAGAAGGATTGGCAAGGTTGCCGGGACGGCACTTAGAAAAAAAACCTCATCTCTACATCAATGGAGTCAATGGAGCGGGGACTTATAACATTATAGGACTGTTTACGTTCTATTGCTCATAATAAAAATGTGCTTGGCATTACAGTGTCGAGGTCATTCACTTCATCGTGCCACCCCTTACGTTTATTATTTGCATAACATTGTACTTTTATATGTTATGATGATTTGCGTGTCACATTAGTCTTAATGTTATGATGTGTCAAGGGAAAATCCTATACTCAACTCTTAAAGGAACAGGTCACATCATATCAAACATGTTACTTAAGTGTGCTTCAATTTATTATATGATGTAACACATTTCACACTTCTAACACATCCAGCGTATAGTAATGTTGCTATACATTATACAATGCTTGTAATGTGTAACACATGATCAAACGTAAATGTAGCTGTTTGTTTTCATGTTTACATGTACTTTCTGACCTCCCTCTTTTCATGACGTCCGCAATTGGACACTCAATAACATTGCATGTTTACATTGTACACGATGCATTACAATCACTTCATGCTAACTTATACACACATCTAGAATAGTTACTCATTTTTACACGATTGAAACTGAATCAATAGCAACTATCCTGATGCCATTAAATTATGCATATGCACATAACAATAACTTCATGTGAACAGGTGACAATAACATGCCAAATTACACATGTTGCAAGGTAGTATATCAACGTCAATGTCATGGTTGTATCCTAATTAGATGACTGAGTGTTGCGTTCTGAAGTGGTACATGCATGACACATTCCAGAAATACTTGACAATAAATGCTTGGACAAAGCTTAACGGTACATCATTCTCAAATATCATGATTGCCTGTTGAACACACATAAATACTTATTTTAATTGCTAATGGATAGACGTTGGGAGTGAACTACTTGGATATGTAAATGTAACACCTTGCACTTCAGCAAGTCACCTGACATCATCACATAGGTATTTAAAGGAGGGCAATTACCTGCGCATTCACAGCTACAGACCTGAAAATGATGCCAATGTTTATGAGACGGAGGAACATTCTATTGGACGAGAGGCTTGCTGATGGAGAGGATGTCACAGGCTAAGGAAGGGACAGGGACAGAGGCAGGGACAGTGGCAGGGACAGTGACAGGGGCAGGCACCCGGACAGGAGAGGGAGAGGTCGAGGGACAGGGAGAGGGCAAGGAGATGAGAGGAGAAGAGAGAGGAGAGAAGTTGTGCCTCGTCCTCGTTTGTACAGGGAGAGAACCCTGTTAAATTGGATGAGTGAGGAGGAGATTGTAAGTCGCTATCGTTTGAGTTCAGCAGCAATCTTAGCTCTTTATGAAGAGATACGTGGAGATTTAGATTTTGTGACAGCCAGAGGTCGTGCAGTCCCTGGGCTTGTTAAAATGCTGTGCTCATTACATTATCTTGCTTCCACGTCATTCCAGACAACTGTGGGCATAGTGGGCGGGGTCTCGCAATCTACATTCTCGCGGGCCTTTACCCAGTTTCTATGTGCACTCAATAGACGTGCTAGGAATTATATTCATTTTCCTACAGAGCACACAGAGTGTCTGGAAGTCAGGAATGGCTTTTATACCATAGCCAGGATACCATGTGTGATGGGTGCGATAGATTGCACCCATGTTGCTTTGATCCTGCCTAGTCAGAGTGAGCATGCTTACCGCAACCATAAGCACTACCATTCCCTGAATGTATAGGTGGTATGCGATGCCACGATGAAGATTATGCATGTGGTAGCCAAATTCCCTGGTTCCAGTCACGATTCCTCTATCCTGAGAAACTCATCAGTCTTCCATGCTTTCGAAGAAGGCTATTTTGGACCTGGTTGACTGGTGGGTGAGTACATATTATGATGTGTTAACAAACAACTCTTGGTTTTCTAGGAAATGTTGTATGTAATAATGTTAACACTAATTGTTTCATATTTGTGCACGATGGATTATAGGTGACTCAGGATACGGAATTAGGCCGTGGCTGTTGACCCCTGTGCCAAACCCTCAAAGTGAAGCAGAGGAGAGGTACAATGTTGCCCATATATCTACGCGATCCGTCATAGAGAGGACATTTGGGCTTCTCAAGACAAGATTTAGGTGTCTCGATAGAACTGGTGGGGCACTTCAATATAAGCCTGCTAAAGTGTCTGATATTATAATTGCATGTTGCATTTTGCACAATGTGGCACTCCGCAATAATGTACAAACAGACATACGTCAGGGTTTGGAGGAGGAGCATCCCGTCAATTTACCAGCTGACAATGACCAAACAGCCAGTGGTGTTGAGACACGTCTGAATGTCATAAACACATATTTTTCATGTAAGCAAATACATATATGTTCATAGTACTACATAGATGTATTCATTCTTTGTTATGATAAATACATTTGTCCAAATACCATTCACTTAGGAAACAGATGAATATGGTTCGCAAACCTTTCTCTTCTCTGCTGTGTGGACAATTGTATGTGGCACCGGTATGTCATTCATCAACAGGTTGTATTATACTTCTTACCAATAAAAGGTGTTGTGTGTACGTGAAGAAATAATGTGTACTAAATCTATAATTTATGTACATGCTCTTTTTGGTTATGCATACACAATAAACCTACTATGTCCATAGTCAATAGCTAGTGCAGTATGGTTACATACAATGTTTCTTTTGCAGTGTGACATGTGAGTCACAATGATGTGTACACTATTGTGTATTTCAGATCATATTTGACGTATTCTAGATGTTGTTTCATATCACACACAAAATGGTCAATTTTGTGTGTTGCTTACCATAATGAACATGTCATGACAATGATTTATATTCATTCATGTTTTCTTTGTCAAGGTATATCACTTCAATGACTGCTCATGGTATGTATTTCAATTCACATCTGTCATAAGATGTGCAAACCTCGATACAGGTATAGTTACAGGATGTATAAACAGAACATAATGAAAAAGATGTGACAATTGAAACATGTCGTTTCTGTATTGTGTACGTGCGTTTAGCTACACTTGGTGGTTATTGTGCCGTGTCTTTAAAAATCATTAGGGACATTACATAACATGTAATTTAGCAAACGTAACAACATCCATTCATGGAATATAGGGGTGGGGGGAGAGAAGGGGATAAACCCTGCTCAGCTATTGATTATGGGAGGAGAACATCCATTGATGCACATGAGCGATGTTAACACTCAATGCATGTTTGTATGAAAAGACACCAATGTTTTAAACATCATTAACATTGCAATGTATGTGATTAGTTGTTGTATCACTTCATCTTCATGTTGATTACTACATTGTCACATGTGTATGTATAAGTGAAAGATGTGTGATGATTTGACGTACATGTAACATGTGTCAAAATGTTAACACCATTCCAAAGTATAGTTCTTTGGATTCTCAACTTTTCCTAATTCATTCAACACAATGTGACAATGTTGTTAATATAATTTTTATTTCATTCACGTTAGTTATTCATAATGATCATGATCCTTTATAACTAATGTCAACATATGAACATAAATGAAGTGGACATTTGCATACGCACACATTTCAGCAACAGTGTGTGTGTGTGTGTTGTAGTTTTTGTGTGATGCATGTATTTCTACGTGAAATAATATAAACCAACATAATAATGTTGCTTTTATCATCGGCCTCACTTAGCTATGTATGTGTTGAACGTTTAATAATAACACTAATCTATAGTTAGTCGTGTGAATAAAATTTACACACACATGTTCATGGTTTCATGATCTTTAACTAATATTCATTAGCTCATGCATGTTAGGTTAGCACTACAACTTAGGTGAAAAGATAAAATGCACACGACTAAACAGTTCCTATCACCTCCCTATTGTTGTTGTGTATAGTTCAGATACAATGTCTACGAGTTGTTATGTAGCATTTACATTATTTGACAAGTCACACGTGAGATTATAATATATAGTAGATTAATGTGTTTGCTGAGTGATAATGTTGGTTGCATATATCACATGGCAATACATATAATGTTAGTAGAAAATAACCAAAAAAATATATAAGTTCTAACTTCAGTGCTTAGCAGCATCATTATGTTAATTAAGTGCATAGTAAATATTTGCATAATAGGATAACATTATGTAGTGATTGTTAATCTGCGCACCAATCATTGAAAGCATTGTTACATATTTATTATAACAGTTGTTCGCTCGTCGTCACAATCATCTAATATAACGATTGGCTCATCTGAAATCATACATTGGTCCCATGTATTCATCCGCGACATCTGTGAAATACAGCAAACACTTGATGTTCAAAGATGGCACATTTATATATGTCTCAGCATGACAACGCTTAACACATCTCTATATGATTGTGGATATTCGCGCATAAGTAACATATATGTTTAAACTGCAAGGAAAAAACTACAGATACAGAACTGCGTCATTTTTCAAATGGCGTTGCTGGCATTACTACTGATATCATTTTTCCGGTGCCTGTATACATAATAATGTGCGCGCACAACGTCTGTTGCGCGCGCACGTCACGAATGTGTGGACTAAGTCTTAGCGCATGCGCAAAACGATATGTACGCTGTGCGTTCAATACATGTCCCTCCATGGTGCTGCTAGCAGTACGCATATCATGGCTGGAAATAATGATATGGAAGCAAAACAAATTCACTTCTACACACGTACATATCTAAACTTTGTAAACGGACGTGTGCCCACGGAAAAAACGGACGATCAGCCGATGAGCGAACAAAAGATGTGTGACATCATGTTAAGGCACCGTGAAATACACGCAAACACCCCTCCCACTGAATTAACATTGGCCTCCAGCGCTGTGCATGCACCGCCCCACCGACGCGCGTGCATGACACCACTGCACTGACCGTAACAATAAGCTACGGGCACAGCCAATACGCAATACGGTTTCACGCGGGCATGTCGGTTGGGGGTGGGGCTTGCATCGGTAAACCTTTTTAAGGACGCCTTGGGACATGACCACGGTCCCACGTCATATGTGGGCGACGCTTTGTTTTTATATGTTGAATGCTAAACAATGAGGTGTGAGTGTGTGTGTTACAGTTAGTGTAACATGTTGAAATGATACTTTAAAAGCGATAATAATCTAGGATTTAGGACTCCGTCACCAATGTGTACTAATGGTTCGTCATGTAGTATATTGTTATAGGAAATAATGTCTTTGTGCACGCTACATGTAAGCCTGTCTGCAATGTTAAGATGTATCCACTCATTTGGCTAACAAATTGTGTATATTATTAATGTACACATATATCATTTGAGTAAAGGCATAACGAAATTTGTATTTACCATTCTTGTAGAAGTCAAAACTGATTTGGCTGCAACTGCTCGGTGCAGGAAGGCACAACAGTATCATCCATGGTTGAGGCAACCGTTGAATCCTGAATCACACACATCTCCATGAGGGCGTCATATGGATCTGCAGTGGCTTCTTCAAACAAGACGTCCGGAGGTATGTACAGTTCTTGGTTGTTTTCCCATCCACATTGATATTGCCCATATAAGTTTGGATACATATCATAGTAGTTATGTCCATCTTGCATCTGGGCTGGCTAAATGGAGGGTGAAGGTAGATCAGCAGACGCGAAAGTCGGTGCGGCTTCAGTGTCACTGGTATTAGGCAAAAATATGCTATTTAACAGAAGATATGTTCCATGTTCCATGGTAAGTTTAAATGATGGCGCAACATGCCAGCATCCATATCGTTTATCTAGCCGATCATGGACACGCTCAAAACATTCATTTGCGGATAAAGTGAATCGTACAGAAGTTTCAAAATGTCGTTGTATGTCAGGTTGTTGGTAGTATGGATATTTTTTTTCGATCAAGTCATAGATTTTGGCCACGTTTGCACTTTTCTCTGGCGTTGATTCGATTGCTTCATAAATCATACATTTGTATTATTTACGTGGATGGCTGTGCAATGTGGAAGCTTCTGCCATTTCTTCTCTCCAAGTGTACGTTGTATGAAGTTGAACGCATACAGATGCCTGCTGAATGTGTGAATAGTTACATGTTATCTTCGTGGTTTCTTCCAAGGTTATAATACAACATAGCAGTTATACGCCTAGGTTTTCTCCCACAAGAAATTTGTTACAATAATTGGCTGGAATTCTTTGGGTAAGATACTCTTTTCACAGGAATCGAAACTTTACTTTCGACTTAGGCAATCAACATGTGCAAAACAAGTAGACTCTTTGAATTACAATAACAATGTGTGTGAAATCATCTACAGTGCAATGCTGAACAGATTTCTGGTTACACTTAGCTAGATGTAACCATACACACACATCTCTCTGTTTGTCTCTCTTTCTGTTTTTCTCTCAGTCTGTTTATCTCTCTTTCTCTCTCTTTCTCTCTCTGTTTCTCTCTCTCTTTGACTCTCTCTGTTAGTCTCTCTTGATATATACATAGATTTTTATAAATAAATATATACATATATATTTGGATATATATATATATATTTATCTATATATAATTAACTATATATTGTGTGTAGATATATATATATATATATGTATATAGATCTGTAGATATATATAGAGAGATAGAGATAGAGATATATATATATGTATATAACTGTATTTATCAGTTTATATATATATATATATATATATATACACACACACACACACACACACACACACACACACACACACACACACACACACACACACACACACACACACACACACACACACACACACACACACACACACACTGTGTGTGTGTATACATATATCCATAGAGATACAGAGAGACTACAGATATATTCATACACACTAACAGATCTGTTATTGTAACCAAAAATCATACATGATCACATGCCAACATTATGAACTATGAAAGAAGGTTAAGGTAAGTAATGTGTTACAGAGTTAAGACACCAGAAAACACAACATCAAAATGTATGCTGTTATATGGATAGTTACTTAAAGTTGTATGTCAATAATATTAGCTTGCAATGACTATCTACATTACCAAACAAACCCACATACATCTCATCTTGAACAAGAGCTAAGTGAATGTCAGCTTCTATAAACATGGCTAGTGTGTAATGTTGTACCATTAATCAACTGATGATTAATACATATTCATATGTTTTTAAATATGCCTTAATTCAGTCAGTGAACATTTCTAAACATTCATGTGTACAAGGACATACTTGAATGTTAGCAAGCATCTGTACATGATAATACATACACTATGCATGAAATAGTGTGCAGTAAACACCACCAGGACACCAACACATTTAGTGAATGTGATTATTTATTTTTGTTTATCCTTTTGAGAGCGAGTCACAGGCCTGCTTGTTGGCTGTTGTGTTTGCCTTTTCCCTTTGCCAAGTACTTTGGCCTTAACTGTACGACTTGTACTGGCCTGTGGCAGCTCTGTGGCATTGGGTGTGGGCTGTGGCACTTCAGTGGCACTGGGTGTGGGCTGTTGCACTTCAGTGGCACTGGGTGTGGGCTGTTGCACTTCAGGGGCACTGGGTGTGGGCTGTGGCACTTCAGTGGCACTGGGTGTGGGCTGTTGCACTTCAGGGGCACTGGGTGTGGGCTTTTGCACTTCAGTGGCACTGGGTGTGGGCTGTTGCACTTCAGTGGCACTGGGTGTGGGCTGTTGCACTTCAGTGGCACTGGGTGTGGGCTGTGGCACTTCAGGGGCACAGGGTGTGGGCTGTGGTAGTTAAGAACCAGTTGCTAAACATTGCACGACTGAGATTTGAGCAGTTTCTTGTTTTGGTGTTTTAATCTTTTTCCAAAAGCTGATTAGTAGTAATTGTTGCCCGAACTTTCTTTTTCGTGTCTCATTTGTAGGTGTCCGTTCCTGATTTTGAACAGATGTAAGTGGTTGGATGTTGACAGGGACCTGCACAGAACTTGCACCTACTGTACCGGTATCATCCACAACTGGGGAATGAAGTACTGATGAAAAAGTAGCAGCATGTAAACATCCAGCCTCAGGTGGGGTAAAGTGGAATTGTTGTTCTCTAGCAGTAATTTGCAACTGATTTGCTTGGCTTGGATTCACAACTATTGCTTGTAATGTCCTGTTTAAATTTTGTATTTCTTTAGGAACTTGGATGATGACTCTTTCAATTTGTAACATTTGTGATATTGTCCTTTCCTGCTGTGATATCATCCTTTCAAGCACTGACATCATTTCAGAATGGCGACGATTTTCTTCACCCAAGATTCTTTCTTCAGAAGCTGCAATAGCTGAGTAGGTGTCACGAGCAGGAGGAGTTGAATGCTGGGTTAATCCACGAGTGGGAACATCTTCATGGTCACTTGAGTGAATTTGTCCTTGATTGGCAACATCTGCTTCTACAAATAAAGAAAGACATTATGAACTGCCATGGAACTTTCACTTTTTTTTCAATATAATGAGAGTTGTTCTCACAGTGTAACACATAACATGTTTCCATAATTTTTAATTTGTGTCTATTTAAAAGTTTATGGTTGAAGTAACAATTATGTTTTGACTCAGTGTGAAAGAAGAATGAATGAAAGGTTGTTGTAACCTCACAACTCCTAGCTGCAAACTACATATTCTGTGACAATAACTGATGTGAAATTAATTACATGTGAAAGGCATTTATTTAGCATGGCAAATTAACATCTAGAAATGTACACATTAGATGTGCTGCACCTCATACACTCCCCTTCCATGCTTGATGATTAGCTGGATGAGCCAGGTGATGAGACATGTTCAGTGTCAGGTGACACATGAGCTTCAGGAGCAACTATATAGAAGAATAACATAAGAATTTTATTGACATGTGTACATAATTAACATAAAGTTTGTGTAGTGGGAGTATTTATGGCTAAATATCAGCATCACATAAGGAAATGACAATATGTTTCTGCCAAGCTGTACATTATCCATCTTAACATCAATGTACATGTGAACCTAATTGGCACATTTATTGTAAAAAGCATACAACATACAATGTTCATGCAGGAATGCGTTGTAAAATTAAGTGTTTTGTTGGACATACACTGCATAAGTTGTGTAGTAATCTAACAATAATAATGTATATCACTACCATGCCAGCAAAGTTGACTTTGCTTATAATTCAGTACCTAATTGTGGAAATGTGTATAAATGTGTTTAGAGATCTGTCCGAACATTTAAGAGAAGCAGGTGTAGCGCTCAATGTGGCTGACACTCATCAACACATGCAGTGTGTCGCTCACAGATGCTACTGATATGACAATGTCGCGTATCTATAAGGTTAAAAGAAGATATGAGTGAACGAATGAGTAACGTACGTTTTCATATATACTGCACCGACACACTTTATTCGAGCAAATACCCGGTATGTACCTGGCAGATACCTGGAATGCGCCGCTTCTCACCTCTGACAAGCCCCGTTGCGTTTGCCTTCCCAGCCTGGGTTCATGCCTGGCTGACGGCCGGCTGATCTGTTAAATGATAATGATTAGGATTTAATAGGCTGCAATGCTTCGCGTGTCTACCAGATGGCATAAATTCATGAATTGTAACGCAGTATATATATATATACTGTGCAGTATTGCAGCCAGCGGGAATAAAATGCTTCAATCCCTGCCTGGAAAATACCTCAATGCACTCGGGCAGAAAACAGTCACAAACCTCAATACACCCGGGTATACCCGAATTCGGGGGACTAGCCGAGCTCGAATAAAGTGTGTCGCCAGTGTAGTGGCCTGGTGGGTGAAAGTTTTTATAGAATTACCATTTCAAATGAATGTGATGAACTTCTGTTCACCTTGTCAGCTTCTAACAACTGTAGTCCCTCCCCCAAGACGTGACAGCACCCTGACCTTTTATTTGTTTCTACCACCTGTAAGGCGTCCCACAAGACTTGACCGTAACATGACCCTGTGATCTGGCTCGATGCCCAACCCCACCCCTGTGTTCTCCTCTATGCTGTGATTACATATTAATTGCAGCTGGTTTCACACACCGGTACATGAGCGAAAGACAAATCTGAAGTGAGCTATATATGAACACAATTAAATGCCATATGGTACATGTTCCTATTTATGCTCTCAGTATACAGTTGAGGCAACGTTTATTCTAACATTTGCCGTAAACTAGCCGGGTTACATTCTGGGTATGTGCTGGGTATGTGCTGGGTATGTTCTGGGCTAGTTTGAGGCACGTTTAAGGTATTTCTGCATTGACTAACGACCCATAGGATTAACACAGCAGGGATCCCTGGCAGTCCAATTCAGTTTGAATGGGACTGCCAGGGACCCCCGCTGTTAATCTGATAGGCCATTAATGAATGCAGAAATGCTGGGGCTAGTTTAAGGAAAGTTTAAGGCATGTATTCAGAATGTACCTGGGTGTTTCCTGGGTTTTTTGGGGAATTGCCACTGGTTTTTGTTAGAATAAGAGTTGCCTCTACTGTACTACATGAAGCGAAAAAAAATCTTTAATTAAACATAACGAAATGTGTTTGTGCAAATTATGAATGTTTGCCTTTGAATGCACTATCTTCCATGCCAGACTTGATGAGGCAGTAATGGCCTGTTTATAGGTGTAACATAGATTATAACTAATTTATGTATATATATATATATATATAGCAACTGTAAATATTGCTGTATGCTCATTTGCATGTCTTAGACAGGTCTGCAACCCTGTCTTTCCCCATTATCGGCCAGCATACAGCGCTTCCACTGCAGAAAGGGATGCTGGGAAATGACATGTAAATGGGCACTCAGTGCCACCTTTTGCCACCATATATATTAATTTTTACTTTTTGTTGGACAACTAGATATAAATATAAATAGACAGATAGATATGTAGGTATGCTTATATTGGGAAGAAAGTATAAATAGCTGCGGAAATATAGATAAGAACTGTAACCTACGACACGCCTAGTACAGTAACATTTGTCACCTGGTGGAAATGGAGCCGGATAAATTCCGATATCTCTGTCCCCGGGCAAACCCCCCATGACGACAGGAAGACATTTTTCCCGCATCTGCTCCTCCAATGGTGTTAAGATTAGAGATTGTGCTGGCGGCCGACCTCCAGTGCCAGAAGCATGCATCGGTTGTGCTTGTATTTTTTTCTTTAAGTTTGCCCTGATATCATCGAATCTCTTCCGACAATTCGCCCGGTCCCTGACATGATTCCCACATGCAGACACAGCCAAGGTTATTTGATCCCGCATTTCTTTTTTTGATGCTGAACTTATCCGCCCTTGAAATACATACAAAGTATATGACGTTAATTATTATTATAAAAACGATCGGTTTCCTAAACTGCTACCTGTTCCAAGAGATACCAAACATGCTGCTTTAGGTGTAATATGTGTACCAGATGAGCATTTTCGTGTAAACATACAAATGTAAGGAAGCTTGCATGAATATTGTATGAACTTTGGCAACATTTTTAGACTGATTGTTATGGTCGTTCTAAAGCATGAAGGAATATGTGTGTAACAATTAAGTTTAATTGATAGATATTATAGAATAATATTTTGATATTAAGACATCTCACATGACCTAGGATAACATGTCTTTAAAGAATCAATGCAAAGATAGACTTACCTAGTAAATGCCCATACAGACAGTCATAGTGCTCCAGAATCCCTGTGACAAGAACTGTGTTTTCCTCTTCATTGAACCGAGGATTACGTGGCCGCTCCACACATTTCTTCCGAATACGTGCAGGCCCAGAGCTTGGCTACTGCTGACTGGACTCTCCTTCTTCCAATGGAAGAGACCCCAAAAGCGGGCCACCAGCAACCACCCCACCACCAGACACCCCAGCAGCACCAGCAACAGAGCCATCAGCAGCACTCGCACTCACAGCAACACCACTCGCACTCCCAGCAACACCATTCGCACTCGCAGCAACAGCCATCCCCTGAATCCTACGTTCACTCAGACGCATACTCACACGACTACCAGTACCACTCACACCAGCATCACTCTTCCCACGTCTTGCGGCCATACCTCTAGCACTCACAAAGAACAGAAAAGAAATTTAAAGACAATCGCATTGAACACTTACAAAGTGAAAACAAGACAAAGATGTAAACAAAACAACACAGGACAAACCTCTCACAATACACCACAACTGTCTCAGTCAATATGAAATATGTAAATCGGCCAGCTCTGTGTGTGTGTCTCTCTCTCTCTCTCTCTCTCTCAACAACACAGAGAATGAATAAAAATACACGCTGCCTTTAAACGGGCTGCTCAATCCAAAACATGCTTGCTTCGGCAGATTCAGCAAGAAGTTTAATTGGGGAACCTAACACCACCTCGTCATGCACGCTGCTACACCTGTGTGTGATCGGCAAATCATCGGCAGAGTGGGAGCAAATGTTTTCGGCTTGATTCGGAAGGGATTCGGCACTTATTGCATATGGAGAGGGGAAATCGCCAGAATCATGCCGATAAGGTACCCTTGGCGATTGCACTTTTTCAGCGCTTACTGCATAGAGCCCTAGTTCTGGACCCAATAAGGACTGTGTGATGTAGCTTGAAGTTAACACCTCGTTAAGTCAACAACAGAGCTTTTGTGTGCTTCGATACATTTAATGGATCAACACATCAATCGTAGAGGTAGATCCTCAGAAGGCCGTTAAATACTTGATACGCTAACTTCAGTTAACATATCGTTACGTGTTAACGGACACCCACAAAGCTTATTAATCCAGTCTTAAGTGCCATGTTTATGTAACGATGGTCTGCCGTTAACTTTAACGGATGTCTGTGCTAATAATATGCAAAAGTGGTGGGGACCACCTCAATGCATATCCTCAGCAGTTTTAAAGTTAACGAGGGAAATAAAGCCTTTATTAAAGCTTTGTTTTCGGGTCGTGGATGTGACAGTAAGAGGTAAAAAGTGAATGCGCCCTCAATCCAACGCGTTTCGTGTATCATTATCATATTTAGATCAGTTTACCGATAATTAATTATGTGTTTCTTATTTTAATACTCATATATGTTTTTTATCTTCTAGTAACACCGCAAGTATGTTTTAATTTAATAAATAATTTGTGTATTTTATGTATGTTTATCAATTAAGTACTTGCAATCCAAAATGTACCTCCCACGAGAGAGGCTGGACTTGCAGTCATCAGCCAATCATAAGAGGACTGTGGATATATGAAGCGCCCCCTTCAACAAATCCTCCATTCCCTGACGAAGTGTTTTATTCACGAAACGCGTTGGATTGAGGGCGCATTCACTTTTTACCTATTGGAGGTTTTTATGCCATTTATTTGTGTCTATCAGTAACTCTGGACATTCGCAGGACTCCCATCTCCCCCACACGGTGACTCATTCACGTGCGACACTGATCCTACGCTGACGCCGCTTGGTGACGTCACTGGTGCGCGTCTGGCGTTCGAGGAGTGAGTTGCCGGTTGTGAGGCTCCCCCGTTGCGGTGGTTAGAGCCGGAGCAGTTTCTTCCTGTGTGGCGGTGGTCACTGTACCTGCAGCTGGCGATTGAGGAGTTATTTGCCGGTTGTGAGACTCCCTACTGCGGTGGCTGGAACCGGAGCAGTTTCTTCCTTTGTGGCGGCAGTTCCCCTGTGGCGGCGATCGCTGTGTCTGCATCTTGCCGGGCTGATCTACCATACGGTCTACAATTGTTCCACGGAACCTGCGGGAAGTGAGCTGATCTGGGTGACCCCTATCCAGAGCAGAGAGTGGTAACATGTCCATAACATATCCTGCCTAATTTTTACCATATTGATGTACGTGTGATACTTACCAGTTTACCAATACAATTTTCTTTATATATTGCACAATGAGGTTTTTTGCGCTGTCTCTCTTTTTGTTTTTGCACTAGTTCGGTTGTGGAGCAGTACCACGAGCACAGCAGCATAATCTCCCTTTTTTGTAAACAGGTTATCATTGTTTATTTAATCACTTAGATCACTAAGAGCACAATATCACAATTTTTTGAGCGCAGATCACTTTTTCCCTTTATCACATGCTGGGTACATGCTGGGTATATGCTGCAACATTTCACACATTTCTGCAGACAGACTAATGGCCCATCGGATTAACAGCGGGGGTCCCTGGCAGTCCCATTCAAACTGAATGGGACTGCCTGGAACCCCTGCCGTGTTAATCCGATGGGCCATTAGCCTCTGCAGAAATGTCACTGAAATGTGCGCAGCATGTACCCAGCATGTACTGGCGAGTTTAAGGCAAGTTTAAGGCAAGTTTTAGAATACTCGTTGGCTCGTCTGTAGCTTTATAGGAAGCCACAGGGAATACTATGGACCATGCCAAATAATTTAGCCATGACCTGTTTATTAACCCCTTGGAAGCCATAGTGGGGACCTAGATAGCCACATTGGCAATCAATGTACAGTACACCTAAATAAATCAATGTATTACCTATCCCAGCCGGGATGAAGGTTATCCTCTTCATCCTTAGGGGCAACCAGATAATAATGTAATAAAGGACCAATGCCCAACATTTAAAAAAAAAACAGGAAACAATCCCAGCCGATGGCCAATAAAAATTCAAGGTCCAAAAAAAATGAAAATTAATTCAAGGACGGTAGCAAAGTGAAAAATAGAAAAACACGAAAGCTGTAAAAATGTATTGAAGCCCGATGGCACATAAAAAATAAATTAAAATGAGCTAACTTTTAATCTAGGCCAATGGTCTTTTTTGTATCCTATTCCATCCACCAGTCTCCATTGAGAATTTCTTCTTATTTTCTTTAAAGATGTCTTCTTTTTTCTCTATCTTCAGACATGATGTTGCCCCTGCTACTTCTTCTGGTCTTCTGGGACTTCCCAGGCCTTTCACAGTATCTGTCCTGACTCAGAGAGCTCAATATAAGACTAAGCTACACGATATGTAAATGCATACATATTCCAGAAGAGTTTGCCTCACGAAAAAAGATTTCCACATACTGGGTGCTAAGACTGTCCATAAATTAGTACGTAGTTTCATACAAAATAAATTGAGTACAGAATGTGGTTGTTGAGTATTTAGTTTATAGTCTCATAATACTGTACATATACGGTAATGTCAATCAATCTTTTTAGTTGTATGTGATTTCAATAACAGGTTAATTATTACATTAAGCTCCTGCCAAACTAAATTATTTTTATTTTTTTACTAAACACAAAGTTCCAATCACAGTTGGTAATATTTAGTACAGTTAAAATACTTGTGGGCACTTCGTAAGTTAATACTGGATATTATGAATAATCTTTTTGCAGTGTACAATGAAAGCCATTACAAATGTTTAAATCAGTTCAGCACCACTTTCAACCCACTTAACAATCACTTAGCTGCCCACACATTACATAAGGTTGCTTTTAGTAACCAAAGCCTATTTTCAATCATTTACTAATTAATTAAATACCTTTGCATGACCTTTATGGAGGACTCTGAAACATATTAATTTAGTGAAGACATGCTATACTACGAAACATGAGTAATGATATTTACTAGAAACCCAATGCAAGCCCTTCTTTCAATGTGAAAAACATGTTCATTAAAATACACAGAAATCAAATATATTCATGTATACTTTTACTATATCCATTAGTTTTCCTAGATGGGTGGAAGTGGCGGATCTCCCGCCGGTCCAGCCAGTTCGGCTGCACCAGGGCCGACATAACGTCTTTCAGGGGTCCATCCTCCCATGTGCTGGCACCTATTTTAGCCTTCCGGCAGGTCTACAGGCCCCAACTCTCTGTTCTCCCCCATCCTCACGGGGCCTACCTGTGGTACAGGGCCATTACCGGAGCTGGAGAAAGCCCACCTACTGTAGGCAGTTCTTACATAGAATCTAGGCCCCACCAGAAATCAGGTCTAACTTCCACAGTTGGCAACAGGGGTGGGCCCTCTCTGTTGCCAGATAAGACGCTGCATACTCTACTGCATGGGTCCAGGGGGTGTTTATTTTCTTGCTTGAACCGGGGCTCACCAGTTACTAGTTCGGCCCCTAATGGGTAGTAATAATTTTAAAATGTTCTCCAACCAGTGGGATAGTCTGAAAAACTATATTGGTGTCATGAATGAAAATATATTGGTTTCAATGGAAATGTTTTTTCTTGATAAGTTTGGTATAGTTGTTTTACCCCAGTTTTGCTGATTTTTTAATAAATTATCCCCTACATTCTTAGGCACGTACAGTATATTGCACTTTAAATTGAATGTCAAGACTTAAGTTGCAATCACGTGAGAAAGCATTACTTTCTGTGCTTGTTTCATCATTTTGAGTATGTTTTCATTGATACATCTGGTGCACATCAGCATGGCACCAATATAACCTTGATACATATATGCTTTCTCCAGACCTCATGGGGTTCTTATTTTCACTTCACAAATCCAAACATCCTATCTCGACAAGCAGCAAAATGCTCCTCTATAGTTACTATGAATTACTCTCGTTGGGTAATGAGCTGCATATAATAAAATCGCCTTCTGCTGATTTGCATGCAATCGAAAAGTTACTGATGCAGTGGGTTAAGAAACAATAATGGATCTAAAACATGATATGGAAAATTTTAGTAAATTGCATGCAAAATGTAAGCAACATTTCAAGCAAATGTTGACACCCAATTTTTTAGCATTTGTATTTAATTCTGGCCCAAAGTATCCCAGTTCTAAAACTGATGTGAAAACAGCAGACTTATTACACTATAACATCTCCAGCTGCTTCCAATTTTTATTTAATAAATTTGGAGTTATTTGTTGGACCACTTTTTGCCACATCACGCCTAGAAAGACCTCGAGCAATCTCTGTACAATTTGCATCCAATTCTAATTATTTACATAAAAGGTAACTATCAAGAAAGCAAATATTTTTACAATGTATTGTGCAATTATTTAATGCATGTTTAGACAGACTTATGTAAAATGCAATTGTATTTCTTCCAGAGTTAATTGACTTTTACGTCATAACAGTTTGATCCTGAAGCATTGAAAATTGTAAAGAATGATACAGAGTACTTTTGACAATCACCAGCACTGTGATAAAGCGGCCTCCTAGCCGAGGGCGTCCTAGCCGAGGGCCTCCTGACTGAGGGGCTAGGCTCCGCATCTCCAGCCCACCCCCTCCCTTCCCTTGGCTCTCTGCCCCACCAGCTTGGGTGGGTGGGGGAGCTCCGGGGTGGGGCTACAAGATGGGCTATTTAAAGCCCAGATAGCGGGAGCACGATCTGTTTGCTGCCCGCCAGCCGTCTCAAGCGATAGGAGGCGGTGGAAGGTTTTGGATGCATGCAGAGCCCTCCTCTTCCCCCTGCGGCCTCTTAGCCCGGTTAATTAGGATGCTGAAATGTCGAAAGGACACTAGTTTGCACTGTTGTTTTGCTAATTACGGCATTGGATTCAGCAGGAAAAGTGTCCAGTAGTCAGTCCATGGGGCCTATTCTATAAAAATTCTATTTTTATTAAAAAAACGCTTGGCCATTTATGCCGCCAGTTTTGTGAGCGTTGCTATCTCAGTATTTAGAAAACGTCGATTACCTGTGATAGCAAAATTCCCAAAGCGGACGAGTAGCCGGCGACGTGATGATAGCCTCTCTGGAAAGAGGTTACCCGGTGATTTCTTCCAGCTTCAGAGAGAGCTGCACAGAGAGAGCTGCACAGAGAGAGCAGCCTCTCCCGGCGCATATCTCGCCAGCAATTGAAATATGTTTAGATACATTTTAATACTAGTGTATTATAGCAGGGGGTCTCCAGAGCAGAACCGCACTGATTTCAGTTCCGGGGACCCCCTGCTTCCCGAGATACAGGCTCCGTTATGGGGTGACGGTATCTCCTATGCATTTAAATGTCTCGCGTCACGTGATTGTGGGAATTAAATGCATAGGAGATACCGGCACCCCATAACGGGGCCTGTATCTCAGGAAGCAGAGGTCTCCGGACCTCAAACCAACGCGGTTCTGCTCTGGAGACCCCCTGCTCACGTACACTAGTATTAAAATTTATTTTAAAACAGCTTCATTACGTTAGCAGGGAAAGTGGTGAGTGGGCAAGGCCATTTAGACATGACTTCCAGGCGCCCTCTCGCGACAATGGCCAAGTCGCAGGTGCCCGGCCGTAAGGGGGCACAAGGTCAGCGGTTCAAAGTCCAGCTGACCGTCTCCTCCCCCTCCTTTTAAAGGAGCACTCTGGCAGTTATTTGTTATAAAATAAATAGCTGATGCCTCTTATACCTCCAAATCCGGTCTCTTCTTATTCGTACGTTCCATGTGTGTTCGGGGCGGGGAGGGAGAGGGGAGCTACCTCACTGCCTCCTTGGTCATGTCCTGTTCTTCAAAAGTTAGCACTGGCAAATAACCTTAGGGATGATCACCGGAGATGCAGGTTCATTATTTTTACTTTTTTTTTTTTTTTTAAATAAAAAAGCCCATACTGTAGATTGTTTTGAGAGGCTAGAATTGATGTGTTTAGAACTTCAATTCAAAATACAAATTAGTGACTGTTTTTTTGTTATTCATTTAAAAGTATTCTCATCACTCAGATCAGATGAGAGGTATCCAGCGCTCCACAACGAGAGGTATCTAGCGCTCATACAATATAGCAGAATTACACAGATTATGGAAGCTCCTAAAACATGATTTAATTATGGCTGTATAGCAAGACATCATTACCCAGTAGCACATCAGTAATTCAGATGATGATGTTGGTATTAGCATTTCACATGAAGTAGTATAGAACTGGGAAACACAAAATTGTATACTTTACTTGACATCTTATGTAGGACCCTGCTATTTCTCAGTCTACCAAAAGTTTTAAAATATATATGTGTGTATTGTTTTAAAACATTATGTGACATATGCTGATGGACACTTTCCCCCTCAATACACCCCCTTTATTATATTGAAAAAAATATTCATTTTAAAAAATGTGCAAAAAACGGATTGCATTTTTGCACATTGTTTGTTTCAAAGTCTGGCTGCATTCTACAATAGACGTTAAAGCTAATAGTTCTAACCAGGGAATAGGGTGGTGCTGTAACCATGCAGGATATGGCTACAAGCCCTCGCCTACAGGATCATAGACTAGAAGAGAGGCACAGAGAACACAACTAGTTACAGAAGCAATTTACTGCTTACATTTCCATTTCAATTTAAATACAGCTTACATAGAAAAGAAATACAGGATGTAGTTATGATGAAGGGGCTACTGTTCTGTCTAAGTGCTATTCAAATTAAAATGGATATTTACTCAGTAAAACATTGCTTCTGCAGCCTGCTGTGTGATCCTCAGCACTCTTTATTTTTGCGCATTTTTAATAAATACACTACAACCAAAAATTAGTGTTTTGTTGCCAGAGGTTTAAACAGTTATTTTTTTCTATCATACAGTAGGGTAATTTTCACTTTACAATATTTAATAAATGACTATATTAGTCATGCAAGGGGTTCAAAAATCCCTGTATGATAAGTGCCATACCAGTCCCCCTGAGGAAACCATTAAAGGGTGAAATGCGTTGGGGAAAGGACATGAGCAAAAAGCTCACTAAATTCCTCTACTCATGATTGAATCCTAACCTGGCAGCCTACCTTCAACACATTTAAAAGTCTTAAGCAGAGTAAAAGACTGCGAAAGAAAGTATACCAGCGGGGAATAGCAGCATCTGAGAGAAGCAACGACCTCAAGCCAAGATGTTCCTGGCCTGCGGCGGTGAGATTCCCAGGTCTGCACAGCTATTTCATAAGCCCAGCATTGCATGGAGAACAGATGCCAAAGGTTGGACCAAGATCCACTATTGAAAAGTGATTGTGCCTGTAATCATGATGTTGTAAATGGGATGTGAGTCCATCACTTTGCCTCTTAATCTTCTATGAGTAAACAGAGCATACTGCACCATACATATTTTGTTTATCTTGTTCCAAGCGTGTTTTATAACCTTGCTGCAAAGAGTTCAGTAAACTGTATAAGCCTTGGGAAGGCTTGAAAGGACTGCAGCACCTGCATTTCGGAGACCTAACGTTCAGACTTGTTTATTGGGATTACAAAGTGGACCATTTTATTATTACACTTTACAAGTTGTTAAAATAGTTTTATTCATATTTTCAATCAGCCCATTTATTTGTCTATCACTATGAAAATAATATTCATCTTGATTTTGGTATGGTTAGCACGCCAACAATGGTCATGCTCTTCCTTCCCCTAGGGGTCGGTTGTCCTTTTTGGTTGCACAGACACAGTTTGCTGTTCCCCTTGCGAAAGGTTTAATAGCTGTACTTGCTGAATTAAGCGTGAGTACCTCTGTCTGAGAGGAAAAGTCCACCTCCATTTATTGCACCTCATACCCACGTCATGGGTGGAGTACACTTACATCATAGTGATGTTCTTCAAACCTCTATCATTATTGATTGCTTTGCTCTACTTCCAAGACACAATAGAACTTAAATTATTTATTTCATATTTTTGCATTTTCCCCTGGTATCATATTTTCTTTTATGCGATTACTATGACTTGCCACCTTTCCATTCTTCATACTGTACATACAAAAAGTCCTCTTCTATCTTTCTAATTTTAAAAGTGACTAGAAAAAGTAAATGTATAAAATACAATTTTTAAACATTTGCTAATGTGCAATTTTAGACAGCCTATTACTACCTGTCGGGGGGCGGAATGGAGCAATTTACAATTAACTGGTATTTTTGATTCTGATGCCTTCTAAGTAAGACACCTATGCCCAAGCCTCATTGAGTGCTACAGCCGTGACAGACTTTATGCATGATGAACACTGTGTGAGTTCCAGCAGTTCAGACTAAGACATGTTCTTTACTATGCAGCAGCTGTATTCAAAAGCTAAGGTATGCCAGCAAATAACTTGTGGGGATATTTCACTGACAGAAAATGTTAATTATATTGCAATATGTTAATCAAAAGCCACTACCTCTTAAAGTCTGACATGCTTGGAAACATTGATAACATAGTAATGTAGGCAGGACAGTCAGACCGATGCCTACATATCAAAGAGTTTAATATTCAGAGAGACTTTGGGATAATTGCCAGAACACCAGTAGGCCAGCAGATGAATAATACATAAAACCATGAAATACATTACACTTCGAGCCATTTCATTTTTGTTGGGTGGCACAAAGAAAGCCAGTAGCACAAAGTAAATGGTTTTGTTCATGCTGCATTTTTCAGATGTTGTCAGACACTAGAGGGGCAGTAGGATTTTCTGTGTGAAAAGAAACATTTAATGATCCTGATATTCTCTCTACCACAGACAACATCATCAGGGAGCGATAGTAGGGATGTGACAAGCCAGAAAAATTCATTGCTATTAAATATATTGCAGAAAGCCAAGGCATGCTAGGAGGAATAGCTGAATCGAATGTGGGCTGATAGCAAAAATATGAAACAGGCCCAAGATTTATGAGCTAGTGATAATCTGTAATCTGTTTCAAATCAGTTGAGATTTGTTTTGATGAAATATGTTATACATTCCTTATAATATATATATGGAATATATATATGGTGTATGGTAATAATATATACTATATAATTATGTAATATATACAATATTCTTGTACTTTAAATTATGCCTTTAGAATCACATATGTATGTTTATGACACATTGTTGCACTTTGCATTGTTAAAACTGAATGATGTGTTAAAATACTAGTGTAATTTTCACATTGACTTTTTAAAAATAGTCAATCTATTTTAAAATAGATAACATATCTATTTTATTACTTTATTTCCCATTGTAACGTGGGAAAAAATAAAAATGCAGTGCTTTAAAACAAGGTGTAGCACATTTTTAAATCACCACTGTATCCTACTTTTTCATTTTTTCACACTAGTCTCTAAGGCTGTGTCCATAGTGCAGGAGATGGTGCGAGCGACATCGCTCGCGCCGAAAAAAAGCACTAGGACGCCAATGTACATGTGTGCAGTGCGTGCACAAGCGCGACGGGTTGACCGGTGCTTTGTGCGACAACCTTGCTTGAATGTACTGCGCGACATGCCTCCCGGTGCCTCTGCCTGCAGGACAGAATTCTCTCCTGCATGAGGCGAGCGTGACACACGCGCACGCTTACACTATGGCCAAGGCCTAAAGCTGCTCAGGTGGCTTTAAACATTGGCAATGAATTTATTACATTGACTTAGAGCTGTATGATGAGATTATCTAATTATAATCTTTTGGAATCAAGGTAAGTTTTACACAATAGGTGTGGGTGCAGAAGATGGCAGCCATTAATAGGATGTTACAAAAGCCATGAGTCTAGGCTAATAAAATGCTTCATTTTTAGTGAGTTTTAATAATAGTCTTAAAGTTGGGGTGAAGGTGCTTGGCGTAAACTGAGTGTGAGGAAGTTCGACAGGTAAGGGGCAGTGAGGTAAAAAGGGTTTAAGGCTTGAGACGGCAGTAGAGGTGAAAGCGGTGAAAAGGAGACAATTTTTGGGAAGAACGTAGGAGCCAAGCAGCGGCATAGTGAGAGATCAGAGCTGATATGTAAAAAATGCATACTTTCTATGCACATATTGGTAAAATTAAAAATGAAAACCAATTTGTTGATGGTTACAAATCTGGAAAACTGTTAAAAAAGAGTAAACTCAAATGTGGGACAATTAAGATTTGCTGTCACACAGCAAGAGTTCATATAAAACTGGTTAAGCAGTCCTGGTACTAACTTTTTATATAAGAGCCTTCTTATACTGTAGGTACTGGAAAAGGAAGGAGATCTCATAATTCAACTTCAGGTCAATAGTAAAAAAAATTGTTACTGACATTAACACTGCAAAGGATTTACATTGTGCTGCAATGTACTCAATATTAATAATTTATTCTGCTGGGTCACTGAAGGGGATTTCATAGGAAATCAAATATGACTAGTTTGATATCCATATCTTGTTTGTACTTCATGTAATGCAATTCATATGCTGATGAAACTTACATTATACAGTATACAGTATGAACATACAACTTGCAAACTGAATCTGGCCCAGTCATATTACTATGTATCTTGAATTCACATATAAAGTTCATTATATGTTTCTTCCCAGTTTATTAAACCTGCCAGTTAAACTACAGTCAAATAAGCATCAAATAAATGTAACTGTAAATGTCACCTGAAAAAATCCCTGTCAGTAATCCTGCAAGGTACGTAGGCCCTAAGCAATATAATATACACTTGAAACTATACTGAGAAGTTGTTGGAAGGAAGTCTCATGTTCGTATTTTTCCATCACACATTTTGCATTAATTAGGTTAAAGTTCAAGCTCTACCAACAGCAAACTGCTATTCTACACCTGAGTCTCATATTAACACATTTGTTGACAGGTGAATCTTTTATTTTGCTTTTGATTTAACGTGATAATAACAGTCCCAATGCAACAAAGTAATTTTGGGGTGGTTTCAGTTCAAAAACACATTCCTTTCCAAGAATATGAGAAGGTTAGAGTACATCTTCATACATTTTACCGTTATGATTAATTCTGTGCCAGAAGCAATTGCACTTATTATTATTAAACTTTTCCAGACACCTATTAAATTGTATTGTGAATGTAGGACTTGTTTATAGAACTTGTTCAAGTTAAAAATGAGCAACTCGAAAGACTGGCGATTTTTTTTATTCATTGATTTTTAAGTGTATATATATATATATATATATATATATGTGTATATATAAGCTTCAAATTGCAAAGCCAGTATAACCAGCCTCACACTGATGAGACCAAAAAGGTCGAAACAGCTGTCTGTGAGTAGGTTTACTGGCTATGCATCTTAACCCAGGCTGTGCTGTGAAAATCTGTGCAATGCAGTAAGCATAAACTTATAGGGCTCGAGGTCAAAATGAATTTGAAGTAAAAGGTGGCACTGTGTGCTCATTTGCATGTCACTTCCCAGAATCCCTTGTTGCAGTGGAAGCACTGTATGCTGGGCCATTATGGTGAAAGGCAGCGTTGCAGATCTGTATAAGACATGCAGATGAGCACACAGTAATATTTCCATTTGCTATGTGTATATATTTATGTAGCACACTTTCCCCCACCCCCTGGGAGATATGGCGGCTACAGTGTATGTGGTGTGTTACCTGATGGCTCACAGGTGGCCTGAACCTCCGCTGCAGGGAGCCTGGGGTGTACATGATCATCTGGTGACAGCGCCTCCACCTGCGTGGGATCCTAACAGTGTTGGATAACCCTGTGCAGGACAATATGTGAGTAATACACACTGGTATAGTATAACGAGTTTTACTGAATGCGTAATAATAATGATAATACAGAACCACTCAGGCCTCACAGGGCCATGTCCCCAACACTGTGTCCACACCCTGGAGGGGTTTAACCCAAAGTGCTGAGGTGCCCCTGGGCACCCAACCACCCTTGTGTCTACGGAGTCAACCCACCCAAAGTGTGTGTGACAGCGCTGCCCACACCCACGTGTTACTGTTGGTGCACATGTGGAATGTTGGTATACCTTCCAGGTGCTCCAGCACCTGGTATCACTGACTGAAGATAAGGGATCCGCTGATCCAGCGACATTCTCCGTGATGGCGTCCGCCTCCACGTAGGGTTAATTCCGGCGTGGATAATTTCACCATGAAGGTAGTCTCTGTGCCTTGCGGTGGTGGTCTTGTCCCAGACCAAAGGCCGCAAATACTGCGCAGCGTCCTTCTGTGTCCCTGACACTCATAATGCTAAATGGGGCAGTGTCCCTGTCTAAGGGCCTGTCCCTGTAGCAGGCACAAACTGAACAGGGGAGTCGGGACCTAGCTGGGGCCTAACAGGGGTTCTCTGGCCTAGTACAGGGGCCTACTGACACCCTGCATCTACACCCTTACCCTCTGATGTCCCAGCTCTGACTGGCGTGGCTGCGAGCTCACCAAAAGTAACAAACTCAGGGAGCAGGGGATTGCTGCAGCCATATTAGCTGGTTTGCGCCGTGTGACTTACAGCCCCTATGCACTATAGGGCTTGTAGTTCCCCTTCAGAGCATTTTGTGTAATGGCTGCCTCTGCTGATGAGCCTCTGCGCATGCACTGGTGTACCAACATGGCCGTCGCAACTATTGGGCCATTGCACATGTGCCAGAGTAGAAACATGGCCGAACGAGGACCGAAACGTTGGCGGCCCTGTGTTTCACAATACGCTATTTTGTATCATCATTGCAGTGTGCTGTCTACTTTGGTCATCAGGATCCCTCTGGTTACCCCACGTATATATATATATATATATATATATATATATATATATATATATAACTCTCACTCTCTCTATAACTGTCACTCACTCTATAACTTTCACTCTCTCTATAACTCTCACTCTCTCAAAGTGGCAAGGAGGTGGATAACGAGTGTCCAAGTGGCACCTGTGCTGGTAGGTTCAACCATACTATGAAAGCTTGAACAATATTCTTGGCTAAAGTTAGATAGGTAGTTGCCAACATGCAAATAAGGCATGGCAAATAAGGCCTAAATCCCCAAAAATGGAACACACCGCAAAGCAATGGCCCTCATTCTTCGAAGGCTGGATTGTCCCTTTGCTTGACAGCCTTCAGAAAGAAGGCATGAAGGCAGAGGGTGTTAAGAATCCCCAGAGGTTAAACAAAATCTATCATTCAAACGTACAGTATCTACATTAACTACCTACAGCTGCCAGAATCTATCCCGGGAAGCACCTCTGCAAGAACTGGGAGGTTGACTTTGTGACATAAGAAGAAAAGATGAAGGCTTCATTGAGTTAAAAAAAATTACATTTATTATATTGCAGATGACCGCAAATTAGAAGAATCAGTGACGTCAGCTTAATCATTAACAAAAGATGTAGAAACAACATAGTAAAGCTTGAAAGCTCATCAGAAAGAGCAGCCTGAAGCATCATTGACAAAGAGACACAGGTTTCATCATGTATAATCCAAGTGAATACAGCAACATCAAGTCACATAGACAATGAAATGGAAAACTTCTACCATGAAATCCATGAACTTAACAACAAAGGAAATGGTCACCTCAAGTTAGTTATTGGAAGATTTAATTGCAAAGATTCGTGCCCAGCAGAAATACAAAGCATTAGTTGGTATGTGTTGTTAAGGTAACAGGAATGAACATGGAGACAGACTTGTAGAATTTGCAGAATGTGGATTCTACATCATGAATTCATTCTTCAAGAAGAATCCAAATAAATAATGGGCATGCAGTGACCCAATGGAATAAAAATGAAATTGACTATATTCTAGTTAACAAGAAGTGATCACTGATTGGTTAACTGCAAATAACATCTGAATAGGAAGAGGGAAACAAGAAAACGGATTAAAAAGAAGACAAAAACAATCAACATCAAGAACCATAAGAATAACAGAGAATTTAAATTAGAGCTAAAAAAAAATGCCTCAGCTTGCTCGAAATGCACGGGGACACTTTTACAAACAATTATGAAGATTGTAGTTGAAAGCGCAAAAAAAATGGTGGCATCACTTTACTACAGTAAAAACAGGATAAGAAAATATTATATAAGACAAAGCATTTACTTAGGAGAAGACAATAAATAAATGAATTCCAATATGCAAGAACAAGAATGTAATATAGAAGAGCTGTGCAAGATGATCTGCAAACAGATAACTGAAGATGTAAGGAAATGGAGCTGTTATTTGGTGAAGAAGAGTATCAAGGATAGGATAGGACAATATGATTGGGAAAAAGCGAATAATTGCACTCAAAAAGGATGGTGGATCTACAATTAAAGACTGGAAACGTATTATAAATAGAGTTGGGGACTTCTACATTAAACTATATGAACAGAACATCGGGCATAATCCAGCAGAGGAAAAGCAAGAAGAAACCCCAAATGGTGTTCCATGTTTACTTCCAAAAGAAATGGCAAAGGCAATAAATTCCATAAAGAATGGATCTCGGGTAAAATGGAATTACAACTGAAATTTGAAAAGAAACTGGGGAAGAATTAGAGAAAATCTCTTGCAAAACTCTTTACATACTGCTTGGAGCAATACAATAGTTATCCTCATGCACTAGAAAGGAAACAACAAATATCTCAAGAGCTACAGAGCAATTAGTCTAGTTTCCAATCACTTACAAGATTTTTCCGAAGATAGTCGCTAATCGGCTGCCCCAGATCCTGGACTTTGTCCAGCCTAGAGAATAAATATGATTTTGCACTGGATACATAACAATGAACCACTTCCAAGTTGTACGAGAAGTGATTTTTTCGAAGTAATGAATATGATCAACCACTCCGCCTGTTCTCTCCCCTAAAAGTGACTAAACCTGGGTACACAACTGAGTTATAGTGAATGACCTTTTAAGTGGTTAGTGCAGGATGCTAAAGCACATTGAAATTATAAAAAATATATTGATATAGCTTGAAATGCAGCTGTCATCAGTAATGTGATGAAAGTTGAAAACAGTTAATTGAGAATATATGTGCAGTGTTCCTCTCCAGGCTTCCTACCAACTCCTGTATCACACACCCAATTCTCCTCTGCACTTTTAAGGCTATACACTCTTTTGCCCCGCCTTACATCTTAGCCCTAATTTCTCACTATACACCATCCTGACTCTTGCGTTCTCTTCTAGGATGTCTTCTCTCTATCCTTTTTGTGTCTAAAGCACTCTCTAGCCTTAACCTTTCTCACTGACTGCCCCACACCTCTGGAATTCCCTTCCCCTCAATATCCAACTAGCACCCTCTCTCTCCACCTTTAAGACACATCTTAAAATACACCTCCTTAAACAAGCATATGAGTAGCTCAGTGGCTGATACTATACACCTCATACATCGACCATGGCCCCTTGCAGACGCACTTACCAGAACACCTTCCTACTGTCTCTGTTCGTTCCTACGACTTACCAATGAGATTGTAAGCTCTTCGGGGCAGGGACTCCTTTTCCTAAATGTCACTTTTATGTTTGAAGCACTTATTCCCATTATGCGTTATTTGTATTATTTGTTAGTTATATGATTATCATGTGTATTACTGCTGTAAAGCGCTATGTACATCAATGGCGCTATAAAATAAAGATATACATACATACATATACAATGTCAAATGAGTTAGAATTATGAAAAAAATAAACATTTCAATTACAGGATTCTTAACAGTAAACAAAGTTCTGCTTCAATGTTTAATCTTCCGCAGCATGACAATTAAATTAGATGAGGGAGTTGCAATTGCTGCATTTATTCCTCTCTTAACAAAATATAATGAACAACATTCCCCTGAAAAAAAGGTTGACTTTTTGTACAATAATCAAAAAAGTTTTCAGATAACTAGAGCAACAGATAAATAAGATGCTTAACAGGTGGCATCAAAAGAATTAGAGCAAGAGGTACACATCATTTAATCCATAAATATTGTTGCTTTAATGAATCCTCAAAAATGGGTGAATTGTTTGGTCGAATTTTGATCCGCAGCAGATCGGCCGGTTCCTTTTGTCCGCGGATTATAGTGGATCAATCTCAAAAAGGGTGATTTGCGGAGGGAAGAGCTCCCGAGACTCCCTGCCTAAAAGCACCTGAAATTAGCAATAAAAACCACCAAAACAAACACCTTTTCGGGGACCCGACAAGGTAAAAGCCTCAGGATGGCAAACAACAAAAAAAAAAAACAGGGAATCAGGACATTGCTAAGTTCTGTGAGTCAATTCACAAACCGGCAAGCAGAGGAGCTGAAACCCTGACTCCTCAAGATGGCGCCGAGGAGTGCTCTCAGGGGACTGAGGCAAGCACACGTGGAGCCGAGGAGGGACTGTGGGACAAGGGAGACTCCGTGGAAGCTACAAAAACATATCTTGAGCACCTATTTGACCAGTTCTCAATAAAGATGAGGCTCAATTTCCAAGAAGACCTGCACACAGCTATCACAGGAGTCAAAAAGGAAATAAAAGAACTAGCAGGCCGCACAGACAAAGTGGAAACACAGCTAGAGGAGGTGTCCCTCTCTCAAACAGCTGCGGAAGAAGAGATATGCCGCCTAGGATATGAAGTTAACTCCCTGAAGGATGCTATCGAGGATCAGGATTATAGAGATCGCCGCCATAACATCCGGATCCGCAACATCCCTGAAGAAATAAAGATTGAAAATCTAAAAACCTACCTACCTTTTTGATTCCAGACCTTGAGCCCAGAGACCTGGAGATGGACCGTGCCCACAGAGCGCTGGGTCCCCGCTCCGAGGATCCTAGAAGGAGGAGAGACGTCATCATCAGGATGTACTCATACTCCATAAAAGAGAAACTGATGTATGAGTGCAGAGAGAGAGGAGAAATAAACTTCCAAAACGAAGCCCTCCAAGTCTTCAACGATCTCTCCAGAAGAACCATAGAGAGAAGACGCAACATGAAACCTCTCATCAAGATCCTAAACACCCAAAAGATCCGCTACAGATGGGGATTTCCATTCAAATTGATCGCCCAAAAGAACGGCAGGTTTAGAACAATCTCCAGACCTGAAGACGCCCCGCATTCCTAAAATCTCTAGGCCTTCCAGGGCTAGAGAACCAGAGAGGGGTAGAGGAGGAGCTGACCTTCCGCCATACAGCGCCCCAGCACAGAGCATTGGAGAGAAACGCCTCCCAGAGAGTGCCCAGAGCTGCAGGCCCGTAGCAGCTCCCAGAGATGGAAGCAAGAATTTCTGAGCTCCACTGATTGAACACCGGCGCCCCCCAGCTGCCCCTCCTGGCCTGCCCTGGGCGGCTCCCGGTGTCCCGTGAAGGATCGAAGCCGTAGGAAGCACTGTCACCTCCTCCACAACCCAGGGCCAGCTGGCCCTGAAAGTCTCACTAGAGCTGCCCTCCTGATTGGTTCCTCGTCTTCCCTCCGGCCGGAGAGGAGAGGCGCCTCCCATTGATGCCACCCCCGACTAGCCCTTAGTGTCGCGAGCTACCTCTACCGCTGCCCCCTCTCCCTCTACCGCTGCCCCCCTCTCCCCTTACCGCTGCTTCCCCTCTACCGCTGCTTCCCCTCTACCGCTGCTTCCCCTCTACCGCTCCTTCCCTTCTACCGCTGCTTCCCCTCTATTGCTCCTTCCCTTCTACAGCTGCTTCCCCTCTGCCGCTGCCCCCCCTCCCCCTCCCAGCGGGTTCGGCTCCGGTGTGCTCTCTCGCCCCCGGCTATTGCGATCGCCCCTGGACCTCGGGATCTCCCCGTGCCCTCCCTGCCCCTCGGGGCCCCTCACTGCCTCACCCAGGGAAGCCCCGGTCCTCTCCCCGAGCCTAGGGAGGGGATCCGGGGAGATGACGCCATCAGCGTGAGCGCCAGCTGTGGGGTGCCTCCGGGGGGTGGGAACACCCCTACTGGGGATATTAACCCTGTCCCCAGTTGGGGGGGTTAGGGGGAGGAGAGGCACTGAATACTGCCGCCGAGGGGGCTGTCCCTTTAGCCACCCCTTCGAGCAGAGGAGACGACGCAACCCTGAAGCCCCATGGAGGGGAGGATGTCACACAACCGGCGGTGAAGACTCCGGTATCGATCCCAGCTACCATCTTCTCCTTGAGGGCTCATAACCTATGGAACAAGAACCTTGGGGGCCTGTTGTTTCTCCCAGGTGGTCGCCCCGGTCCTTGCCCCCATACCCACCCACACCCTGTTGATTTACCTCCTGTTAGAGGAGAAGGGGACTCCCTACACAGACAGATAATGTTGGGATCTGGATGAAGGTTCTTGCGGGGGGGGCGGCGATATCAAGTTTTCATGTATGGTCTAGTACTTTATGCTTGCAAAATGTTAACACGGCTGAGGTGCCTAAAAGTCCCCAGAGACCCTGCCCTGGGATGTTTTTCACAATCCCCCCCCATCTCTCTCCCCCCCCCCTCCTCTCCCCCCCTCCTCTCCCCCCCTCCTCTCCCCCCCCTCTCTCCCCTCCCCCTAACCCCTCCCCCCCTCACCTCCCTCCCCTCTCGCCCCCCTCTTCTCCCCCCCTTCTCCCCCCCCTCTTCTCCCCCCCTTCTCCCCCCTCCCTCTCCCCTCCCCCCTCCCCTCTCACCCCCCTCTGCCTCCCCCCCGCCCCTCTCACCCCCGCCCCCTGCCAACTCCCTACTCCCCCCTCCCCCCACCCCATCCCCCTGCCCCCCTTATCCCCCACCCCATCCCCCTGCCCCCCTCTCCCCCCACACCCCCCTAGAATCTTGTCTGCACACACAAAGTCCAATAGGAACATGATATAAAGGTGACATCACGCAAACGTCAATGGTGAATAAGTAATATGAATGTAATTATGAAAAATCAACATAGATATAAACTCTCTCCTCATCCCCCCTCACCCCCCCTCTCCCTACTCCCCCACCCACCCCCCCTCACCCTACTCCCCCCCCCCTCACCCTACTCCCCCCCCTCACCCTACTCCCCCCCCTCACCCTACTCCCCCCCCTCACCCTACTCCCCCCCTCACCCTACTCCCCCCCCTCACCCTACTCCCTCACCGTACTCCCCCCCTCACCCTACTCCCCCCCTCACCCTACTCCCCCCCCTCACCCACTCCCCCCCTCACCCTACCCCCCTCACCCTACCCCCCCTCACCCCATTCCCCCTCCCTCACCCCTCTCCACCCCCTCCCTCTCCACCCTCCCTCTCCACCCCCTCCCACTCCCCCCGTCATCTCCCCACCACCCCTCTCTTTCCCCCCCACCCCTCTCTCCCCCCCACCCCTCTCTCCCCCCCACTCACCCCTCTTCCCTCTCCCTCACCCCTCTTCCCCCTCCCTCACCCCTCTTCCCCCTCCCTCACCCCTCTTCCCCATCCCTCACCCCTTGCTTAGTATACTATACACGGCTGGAGCACGCCGACATCACCACGCCGACAGCACCACGCAGCTGGACATCGTGCTGCTTCATCTTCAGCTACACTGGCAGATCACGCAGGCAATTCGTGAGTACTGACCGCTGAACTCTTCACCGCTGGACACAGGGTGCAGGTGAGGCTGTATCGGATTGCATGGACTTACCTTTGGGCATTTCCTTGGAGGTGCCCAGCTGTACTTCAACCGACAAATGCCCCCCACCCTGTATTAGTCTACAATTGGATGAAGTTTATTGTTTACATATAATTAAGTGGTGTCTTCCTCCACATGCCTTATGGACTGAAAAACAGCATTGGTTTTAGTAGCCCCAGGGACACAAGGGGGTCATTCCCCAATATTTTTCTATTGCAGGAAGGGTCTCGGGCCCTGTACCCTGCCCCACACCAGCCTTTCTGTCCTGGAAGGTTCTCCAGGGGTGTTTGACCCCACTACCTTGTTCACTCTCGTGTCTAAGGTTATTTCTCTTGGGCCCTGCAAGGGTCCGTCTGTTTTCTCCTTCCCTACTGTGTCCAAATATGGTGGCCTCTCACTCACAAGTCAAATCAAACCCCGCCCCCACCCTCCTATCATCTACTCCCTCTCCATACGCCACTCAGTCCCAAAAGAAAGCTAAGAACTTCAGAGACATCAGTGAGAAATACTCACTAGTGAACATCTGGAGGGCTCAGCACCAGGGTCAAAGGGATTATACCTTTTTCTCCTCCCCTCATCAGTCCTACTCGAGGATCGATTATTTTCTGGGTACGAGTAATGTCTTCCGGGCATCCTCCTAGTCAGGCATAGGTTCAATCACCTGGTCCGACCACGCACCAATCGACCTCAACCTATCCCTTCCCTTTGTGAAAAACACCCAATATAAATGGAAGTTAAACGAATCTATGCTGTACTGTCCCGACACGGAAATAATAATACGCCAAAAACTAGCAATGTTTTTCCAAATTAATGCAGGCTCCGTCTCAGCCCCAGCTATGCTCTGGGAGGCTCATAAAGCCTCTATCAGAGGAGACCTGATCTCAATCGCCTCTTATAAAAAGAAAACTAAACTTAAGCTACAAAAGGACCTCACAGATAAGATCACCTAACTGGAACAGCAACATAAAATCACGGCATCTAAAAAAGCGCTAAAACAATTAAATCTAGCTAGATCTGCCCTGAAACAGACCCAACTCGAAGAAGTGGAGAAAGCATTGAGGTGGTCAAAACAAAAATATTTTGACAAAGGCAATAAAGCAGATAGACTCTTGGCCTCAAAGCTCAGGGGCGCCAGAGTTAAATCTCAGATAGCCAGTATTCAGACAAGAAGAGGACAGGTCTCATACATAGAAAAAGAGATAGCCCAGGAATTTGCAGATTTTTACTCTGACTTATACAACATCCACCCCCCAGACCAAGACCCGATCAGGCGCAACACAATTACACAATATCTAGAGCAATGTAACCTCCCATCCCTATCCCCCGAGGAGGTAGAGAGTCTGAACAACAACATATCCCAAGAGGAACTATCTCAGGCTATCAGTTCACTCAAGTTAGCCAAAACTCCGGGCCCAGACGGTTTTTCAAACTCCTACTACAAAATGTTCATGCCGACCCTCTCCCCCTACCTATTAGACATGTACAATTCCTTCCTTCAAGGAGAGCCAATTCCCGCCACAATTACAGCAGCAAATTTAGCTATAATTCACAAGGAGGGTAGAGACCCGCTACTATGCGGACACTACAGGCCCATCTCCCTATTAAATACTGATCTCAAAATCTACAGTAAGATCCTGGCAAACAAGCTAAATGCAATTCTCCCTAGACTCATACATGTAGATCAAGTAGGCTTTGTGTCTGGAAGACAGGCCTCCAACAATACCCGCAAAATTGTGGATATAATTGATTCTGAGCCTTGACGTTGAAAAGGCGTTCGACAGAATCAAGTGGACTTTTTTAGACCAAACAATGCTGAGGTTTGGCTTCTGTGACCGTTTTTTGGAGGGGGTGAGAGCCTTCTACCAAAACCCAACGGCGTATGTTAAATTATCAGGCGGCTTCTCTGACCCAATAAAAATTAGGAACGGGACCAGACAAGGTTGCCCGCTCTCCCCCTTGCTATTCGCCCTAACCATTGAGCTTTTAGCGGCCAAAATCAGAGAAGAAAAAAGTATTAAGGGGATCCAAATTGCGGAAAGAGAATGCAAAATTTCTCTATTTGCTGACGATGTGATTTTGACCCTCGCTGACCCCCATACCTCCCTCTCCAACCTACAAAAGCTACTGAACCAATTTGGGTCAGTCTCTGACTATAAAGTTAACATGGACAAGTCAGATGCCCTAAATATATCCCTCCCAGCCCAGACGTGGAAACTCATCCAAGCTAACTATAAATACAAGTGGAGTTCCACCTGTATTAAATATCTTGGGGTTAAAATCTGAAATTCCTACAATACCCTCTTCCAATATAATTACCCCCCCCCCCCCTTTTCGATCAGATTAAAAAAGACCTGGAAATTTGGAAAAAACATCACATTTCCTGGTTTGGGAGAATAGTTTCCGTTAAAATGAATGTTCTCCCAAGGCTATTGTATAATTTCCAAACCCTCCCAATTACGGTGCCACAAGCGGCCCTCAAGAACTTCCAATCACTACTGCTCCAATTCATTTGGAACGATAAAAGGCCAAGAGTCCCAAGATCAGTGATGCTCTCATCAAGAGCTAGAGGAGGTATGGGGGTCCCCGATATCGTCAGGTATTATCTCGCAGCACAACTGAAGCAGGCCGTAGTTTGGAATTGCGACCCAGCCTCAGCCTGTTGGCTCGCAATAGAGTCTCATTATGCGCGTCCCCACTCCCTCCAAGCGGCTTTATGGACCACAAGTGGTGGCGGGCTGGTCCACAGAGGTTTGACCTAGGAGCAATTATATGTACGTGGGACGCATGGCTTAAAAGCAAAGGGAAATATGGTCTGCTAGCTTCCCCCTCCCAGCTCACTCCAATCTTTGGGAACCCCAATTTCCCACCAGGGTGTTCCCCAAGACAATTTGACCAATTTCAGAGTCATAATATTAGGATGGTTGCCGATCTGCTGCAGGAGGAGAAGATATTAACCTATCAGGCGCTGAAGGACAAATTCCAGATCCAGGGCCTTCACCTGTTTAAGTATTTATATGTTCGTCACTTCCTACTATCTTTATCTCCAACCTCCAAGTTCCCCCCACTGACCAGATTTGAATCCATATGCATTAAAAATACCTACCAAAGAGGCCTGATCTCCAAGATATATAAGGGAATAGAGCCAACATCCAGCCCCCCGAATCACCGATACATGCAAAAATGGTCGGAGGATCTGGGCCTCCAAATAGACCTTGAAGACTGGGCGGAAATTTGGGAGCAAGCCGCTAAAACATCAATCTGCACAACAATAAAAGAAAACATCTATAAAATTATATTTCAGTGGTACCTGACCCCGGCTAGGCTGAGCCAGGTCTTCCCCGGCACACTGGATTTGTGCTGGAGGGGATGTGGTCAAAAGGGGGACATGGCCCACATTTGGTGGTCATGTCCGGAGATTCAGAGGTACTGGACCATGATCCAGATGCTCATTTACGAGACCACGGGGCTCCCCCTTCCCCTGGAGCCTCTGACTCTGGTGCTGAGCAAACCCATTGAAGATGTCCCTCTGCCAATGTCAAGGCTGATCACGGCAATGCTGACAGCGGCTAGATGTTCCATAGCGGCCGCCTGGAAACAGGTTAAGCCCCCCTCGAGAACTACAGTAGTCAGAAGAATCAATGAGGTCATGACTATTTAGAAGCTGACAGCTATGCTCCAAAAGAAGATGCCTCAATTTCGGAACACATGGGACCCCTGGTTAGAGAGATAAAGTCCAAAAAGGCCAACCACCTAGACCTTTAGTCCCTTCCAGACAGCAGGAGAGAGAATTAAGGAAGCCTCTGGACGTACCTTTAATTCACCCATTCCCCTCCCCCCCACTTGTTTGTTACCCTCTCTCCCTCCCCTCCTTCCACCCCCCTCTCTCTCTTTTCCCTCTATGGAAAACGTGAAAATGTTATTGGTCACCACCTGATTGTATTGAGTTGAAATGTTGCGGGCTCATGACATTTCTGTATGTACTTTTATATGTGAATGTGTCCAATAAAAAAATTGTTACAAAAAAAAAAGGGTGATTTGCGTTTTGCTGATTTTTTTTATCATTTTAAATATACGGCGCGGATTTCTCAACCCGTGGACAGATTTGTATAATCCACGGGTTGTATCTAATGGCGGTTTTTGATGAATCCGCGTGGATTAAAATCGGCCAAATCCGTTTGCAGATTTTACACCTTGAAACGGATTTCGGGTTGAAAATCCAGGAAACAGATTTGTGTGGATTCACCCAATCCTTTTACAGTTTATAGTGATATACCTCAAACCTCAAACCCATGAACGTGCTTTGCTTAAAGTAGCTAAAATAAGTGTATGATCCGCAATATAAAAGTACAATAGGAGTCTTTACCTATATGTTGTCTTCTTTCGGTTCTTGAATCAATATCCAATATCCGTGAACATGGATCGTTTACAGCATATCTGTATTTAGTAAAAGCCTAGAATAACAGGGCTTTATTACTTGACTTGCTCATCAATCTTTTTTTCATTTATGAATTAGCATTTAAATTAACATACAAATAATTAGAGACGAGCACACTCTTTTGCGGATTTCAATTCGACGTGGACTGGCTGCTTCCTTTGAGCCACGGATTTCTGCAGATCAGTCTCGACCAGTGAAATCCACCTTTTTCTCTAGCACTGACAATCCACGTGGCAAATTAATCCACAGGTGAATTAAATCCGAGTGAGAGAGAGGATTATTATTCCACCATGCGGATTTCAGGTTCAATATGGAATCTGAATGCGTATTCTTATAAAATCCACCTAAATTGAATCCAATGGCAAATAATAATGAATCCATTGATTTTTTTTCTACCCAATCCGCAGGCGAATTTTGGTGAGAGGGATAGATTTGGTCTCACAAATCCAGTAAAGGGATATGGACCAGTTTGCCCCCATCTCTACAAATGATGTATGTATGCAAATAGCTATTTATCGCTATTCCAAACTCATCCAATAACCGAACTCTTAAAAACATATATACACTGAACGTGTACGACCAAGGCTTGCATTATTTCCCTGTTAGCTGAGAGAGAGAGAAAGGGAAGAAGAGGTTGGGGAAAGAAAAAAGATAGAGTGAAAGCAGTCTCAGCGAAAATAATTGTGTGGAGGGCCACCATAGCTACTTAGCTTTGTTCATTAGTATGCTGACAGCTACAGTATACACTGGTTCTGACAATGATAGAAGAGGCAAGGGGACTGCTGAAGAAATCTGCCAGAATACAATTATAAACAGTTTTGTGAACCACCACTCAAGTCTTGTGAGACCTCCAATGTGAGCTTCTGTTTTAGAACTCCTACTGTAGAGTTGTGCGGTGATGTTTTAGAAGTAATGAACATTAAAACATTTATAGAAAGAACAAATATCCCAAATGTTATAGTTTTTGCTGGAAATGTTCAATATTGTTGTCTACATTGATAGTAAATATAATTGTTCTATATATAATTTTTTAACTGTTTTTTCATATTCATTACATCATGTGTATTGTTTTCTCACATTTTTTTTTGGTTCTTTCTTATTGTTTTATATGAAAGAGGGTTATTAGAATCAATATTTACCCCTAATGAATAGATATACATGCTGAAATCATACTTTGTATTGTCTGTGTATCTGCCAAAGTCATATTCTTATTTTACTGCACAATTTTGAACTGACATTTATGCATTTGAAGGTGCGATCTCTTTTACAAAATTGAAAAGCAAGTTCATTTCCCCTTTAACAGGCCTGTTTATGACTATCTTTATACGCTGTAACCCTCAGCAGATACCTACGTATATTTATTAGGTTTTATAGTACAGCATGCAGTGGCTGCAATTTTCTTTCGTAGTAATTTTTGTTTAGCGACTGAAATAAATGTTCAGCTAATAATTTCCTTTGCTCTTTTTTGACTCCACCTATAAACAAAATGGACATTTTCACAGATAAATAGGACACTTTTCTTATATCAGTGAGAAACTGCTATGAAAGCATGACCCATCTTTCCCATGTTTAATGTATAGCTGAAATATAAACTTGTAAAAGGACTTCAGAGAACAGAGCAAATGTTCTCTGAATCCTACATTTCTTAGAACTGTAATTTCAAAGGCAAACAATATACAGTTGTAATATTGTTTATGTTTCCAGCCATCTCCATGCTAGACATGAGCAATGCATGTAAGATGAAAAGGATCATGTTTGTTTTTGCTATATCATATATACATATTCAAAAGGTCTGAAACTGATTAACACTGTGCTGTTGTGGCTGTACAAACCCTTTTATTAAAGCATGATATATGTGTTACTGAATGTAACAATACATTTGATGCAATTATTCAATCAGTGACAGTAATTGCAATTAGTGACATTTTTACAGCCATGCAGTATTATGTTAAAGTGTGGACAGATTATTAACATAATTATATTACTGTACTGTAAACGTTTTCCTCACATCAGTACAAAGTGTTACCTTTGCACTGGCTCTGTTTCATCTATTCTAAGTGCTCAGCATCTGTCCTTAAATTCAGTATTTACTGTTCTTTGTGTTTTCAATACGGCATCCAGAGATGCAGTATATTAACATCATTTCCATGCTCTTGGCCCAAATATTTACAGCTGTTTGCTTATATTTCTGTGTGAAGCACCTTTAGCATTCAAATGAATTTAATAATGCAACTGCTTTGGGGTTTATTCAATATACAGTACCCCAAAGAGAATGTTTGGGCCATTTTAAGCCAGACCCCCTGCAATCGGTCACCTAGGAGTATATTAAATTAGCCCCTTTCGTGTTTACCACACACTTGAAAAGGATGTAATGCAATATATCCTTACATTTTAATACTGACAAGCTGCTTTCTGCCATCTAACAAACACTCACCTGCTTTACAACGAAAACAGAGTTGAATGTATATTTGTATTTTGGTCACTTTATTTAGTACCATTGTTCAGTTCAGCTAGACACTGTAATGACTGGTAATAATAGGTAATGTATTACTCAATTGAGTATACTTTACAAATGTCAGAAATAAAAAGGTCAGCCCAGTACTTGGTGTAAGAGGAATCTTCATAGAATTTTCTGCAAACCATTGTTGCAAAGATACGATTGAAATTCAAATACAGAATCTCAGCATTTAGACAGAGATAGAAAATAAAACAAGGGGAATGGCATATTAGTGCAATATTCAGTAATTATAACTTGTGCCATCGAAAATTTGGTTTACTTGATGCATTTATAGCTGGAATAGAGCTAATGATGTTAAAAAAAAATCTGAAATAAGTACAGTTCACTGCAAATGTTTCTGTTTTTTTTTTTTTCAGTTCATGTTCTCTTCAGGAGCATTTGTTCAAACTGATGTGAGTGACTGGGGAATGAATTTGACAGTGAGGGCATCGAGCATTGATTTTAATAGCACCAGAGGTTTATGCAGCATATTTGACAGGAACATCCGTAATAACTTCCACAGAGCTGACGGGAGGCCTTTAGTATCACAAAATCGTAATATGCCCGAGGAGTTAATAGAAAAAGGGAGAAGCAGGTTAAAAGATTTTTAACCTGAAACACATAGATTGTAAAATTATTGTAAAGTTGTCTGTTAGTACATTATTCCTTGCTGTGAATTCTTTTAACTAACTGCCAAGAGTCTGTCTAACGTATGAAAAGAAGAGCTAGGGGAGCAATATACCAGTAAGTTTGCTCATTATAAATTCTGCATGTGATACAGCTCTAGCCTTGAAATGTACCGAGGAGTTTTGTATTTCCAAATGAAAACAGTGACTTCTTATTACAGCTCCATGAGTCAGAAGAAAATAATACCACAAAATGGTAAAATCCACAAAAATATTTGGCGAGAGAAAATGCACATGATTTATGCGGGCCCTAGAGCCCTTCTCCCTCCCTTCTAGCCCCCCCCCCCCCTTCCCTCCCTACCCATCAACCCCTTGAATAAAATACACAAACACACAGTGATTGTTTGGGGAAACAAGGCA